>NC_136512.1:15618202-15628202 GCF_053919585.1 Euprymna scolopes
ACAACATATTTGGAAATTAGAAAAATAAAAAAAACAAAAAAACTTTGTTTTAGCATGTTAAAAGTATTTAGGTTGGTAGATAATTAAATTCTACTGTGTTTGGTATAAGTTTTTTTTGTTTTTTTTTTGCTGTTGTTTCTTGCTTTTTATAATTTTTGACTAAGGGGGGTTGCTTAGATCGTATTTTAAACTAAACTATGGAGGTTGGAATGCCCCCCCCCCTAAAATGTACTTGGAAAAATCGATTTTATAGCAAGATTTAAGAATGGTTAGCCAAAAAAAAAAAAAAAATAATCAATCAATAATTGCTACCAAAGGCAATAGATGCTACTTTTTTACTTACATGAATGAGTTTATTTTATGTTTTAAAGTATTTTCAAGCGCTTTTCTTTATTTTTTAATCTAAAATTGCGGGTGTGTGGGTGCGAAATATCTCCAAATTTTCTAGAATTCCCCGCTAGATTGCAAACGAAATCTCCAGATTTAGCGGGAAAACCGCTAAATTGGAAACACTGGTCACGTGACGGCAAGCGGTGATAAATAATTTTCCATAAATAAAAAAAATGGCCTATCGGTACAAAGAAAACCACCTATTTATTATAGAAAAATTAAGTATAATGTTATAATTAAAAAGAGATATATAAAAACACGCATAGGTACAGTAAACATATACCAAAATGTCGAAGCAATCATTTATTTAGTTATTTAGACTATTAATTATGAACAAACCAAGAGTTACATTTATATATATATATAGATATATATATAGCGTGTCAGGAGGCGATGAAAAAAATCCAATAAAGTGCTCGATCGTGTATGTGGGAGCTGAAGATACAATATTAATTATGACACTATATATACATATTTCAAGGTCGTACCAGTGGTTTCATTGTGCTGAATCAACCATAAGAGGTTGGAAATAGTCAGCACAAATTCATCAGCGAATTTGAAAAACTGAAACAATGCGCTGACTCTTTTCAACCTCTTATGGTTGATTCAGTGCAATGAAACCACTGGTACGACCTTGAAATATGTATATATAGTGTTGTAATAAATATTGTAGATATATATATATATATATATATATATATATATATATATATATACTTCGGAATAGTTTTTATTTAACAATCAGTGGTTATGTAAACGTGAGATTGTAGGTTTACAAAATATTACTGGCAGTAATATTCTATAAGTTATCGCATCTAAACAAGAATTGCTCGATATGCAAGATAGAGCAAATAAATTAAATTGTAATTCAATGAATTTCAAAAAACTCTCATTGAAATGAAATGACGTGGTTGAGTTTCATATCAAAGAATTTTTATTATTCTAAGCAAGACAAAGAATGTTTTAGAAAATTAATCTCCTTAACCTTTGACCAGGTATCGACATTCTACAATAATGCTTTAAGGAATTCAGGATATAAAGAACGCATAGAATATAACAAAAAACACCCTTTAGCGAGAAAACTACACTCAGTAATTATTCATAATATGACAATAAAAAATAACAGCAACAGAATAAGCCAAAATGTTCCTAACAATACAAATTTCCTCACTAAATACACAGCCACCAGCCCAATCCCAAATCAAAAACAATTTAATAAGAAGAGAAAAGTAAGACGTAAGAATGCCATTTGGTTCAATCCTCCTTTCAGCTCCAATGTAAAAACTAACATTCCAAAAGAATTTTTCAGAATAGTGGAAAAATCCTTTAAATACCCTCATAAGTATAGTACCATATTAAACAAAAACTCCATAAAAATCTCATACTCCACAATGCCTAATCTAGCACAGACAATAATTTCAACAAATAACAGGAAAATTAAAAAAGCGCTGGATATACCAATTGACCTAATACCTAGTAACAAATGTAACTGCCTAAATAAAAATGAATGTCCCCTTAATAACGATTGCATACACAAAGACGTGGTATACACCTGCACAGTCACGCAATTACCAAAACATAAAAACAACCAATCAAACGAGGAAAACAATGAATATAGTCGAAGCGTTCAGAATGCAAACATATATAGGGAAACATATGGTGATGGCTTGAATAATAATAACAACAAAAACAACAACAGCAAGGCTAACGTATCCAATAATATAATTCCCAGTGAAGACCAGTTTAGGACTAACCAGAACCAAGACTATGAAGCCCCATGCCCCATCTTTGCCCAGCCCCCCAATATAGGACTCAATAGAAATGGGACCGATGAACAAATAAACAGTAATAAAACAAGGAAAACATTCACGTATATAGGTGCATCATCAAGCTTAATAAAAATAAGAATCTCAAACCACCTACATTCCTTCAGAAATGAAAGATCTCAAAACAATGATAATAATAGTACATCCTTAACCAGATTAATCAACAGCCTAGAGGACAAGAAAATTCCATATTCAATTAAATGGAGAATACTGAATAAATCTAGATCATATGCCCCAGGCGATAAGTTTTGCAATCTTTGTATATCCGAGGCAGTTAACATCATAACCTTCAGTAAACCCATAATAAATACCAAGAATGAGCTAGTGTTCAGATGTAAACACAAGAAAAAATTTAAATACAGTCATCTTAAAATAAAATAACATACACTCTCGGTATAAATGAGAAATAGGTAAAAACAAAGGACTAATACACATCAGTCTTGACTTAAATCTAAACAATTACTTTGTTAATATAATAATGTTCATTTTCTAAAGATAGGTTTTTAATCACCTCATTTAACACATGAAATAACTTCCTCTTTTTGTATATATGCACATGTTAAGTAGAGCCTTACGATAAGCACATTAACATACTACACTTTAAATCTCCTACACGTAATTTGCACTCTAAGATCTAATTATAATAGTATTTCCAAAAACGTGTAGCTTCCCAATTAAAGAATTTAAAATTCCGCCCCTATCTACTAACCAGAAAAGGAGTAAAAATTCCCAATTGCAAGGTAATCTCCAGATCCGTACGTATAAAGAAGAAAGAACTATACTCATTGATGCGTCATCCCTGTTGGTACTAGGTTAATTAAATTCTATAACCATAGTTACACAATCCCACTTTTTTCACCTTATTAATGTTAAATTAGCAGTGTAAAATATCTATGATAAACTTAGGTAAGTTACATACACTAATTATTGCTATAATTAATGGTGTTAAATAATGGTATACATTTTTTATGTCTAAATATATTTTTTTGTATATATGAGGGAATATCAGGGTATATATGGAATACTTGTTATATGTGGGTATATATGGGCTTAGATGTAAGTATATATAGAATAAGTGAGCGTATGTGTGTATAAACTGTATGGTTGCGTGTATGTAAAAATATATATTGGACGCATTCATGCATGTGTACGTGTGTGTGTATGTATATGTATGTGTAGGTATATATATATATATATATATATATATATATATATATGTGCGTGTGTGTGTATATGTATGTGTGTATGTATATGTATTCATGTATTTATAGGTAACTTTGTGTATATTGGAATGCAGTTGTAGAAAATTTCCCCGGGTTAAATATTATTAAATAGCATAAGGTTATGGATATTACTGATTTTAAACGTTTTTCAGTAAGGTATTATCATTACTTTATTACCTTTGTTTTAACTTATTTAGCATTGAACTATTACCGTAAGGATCATAAAATAAAGATAAAACGTTCCATCAAAAATATTAGAATTAATTTCACAATTAGCTCATAAACATAAGTATATTCTAAACTTTATGTCAATCCTCTTTCTAAGGGAAATATAGATACGTATAAAATTAATAATAATTAACACCTCATGGGCAGTATATATAACTTGAGTTGACAGAACAAATACGATTTAAACTGACAATGAGGTTTGAGATGAAACTAGGAAAAATCCGGAAAAAAATAATTATTCCATTTACGTATTTGGCCCATCTTTTTATTTTTATTTTGGTTTTTGTTTTTATATCTGTATTCTTCTGGTTCCTCCTCTTCTCTCTCCCCCCCCCCCGAACTAAGTCCCTATATCTTGTACACGACCTGACCTCAATTAAGGTCAAAGTTTATGATTCTTTGATTCTACTTGAAGAGATATCTATGTATATGCATCTATTTATATACATGTAAGTATGTTTATGTGTGTATATGTATGTATATGCATATATATGTTTATATATATATGTGTGTATATGTATGTATATATATATATATATATATATATATATGTTGTATGTATGTGTATTTGTATGTATATGTATATATGTATATTGTGTGTATGTGTGTGTTTGTATATGTGTGTTCATGTGTATATAAGGATGAATATACACATATGTCTCACCCCACTTCCTACCACTTACCACTACCTACTCTCCCTACCACTTCGCCCCACTAAAAATAATATAAACGTCTAATGAAAAGGTTTCACCAGACTTTGAATTATTATCGCTGGACCCAAAACAAATTTAAACAAGCACTTGCCCGATTCGGATATATACACAGCTATGCGGATTACCCAGTATATAGCTTGGAAATTGTTACCAAACGGATGTAAAGAACGTATAATATGGATTTTACCAAGCAAGTTGGATCAACAAAAACATTCATATCCTTTTTCTACAAATCCTTCTGCTACAGGACTTCTGATAAATGTATTATTTTCACTTTAACTTTCCATGTCTCACTGACTTTAGCAAATAGGGTGCATACCTTTATAACTATTTGCTAATATATTCTCTCCTCTGATGAGATGGTAGACATCGAAACCCTATAGGTTAAGGAGATTAATTTTCTAAAACATTCTTTGTCTTGCTTAGAATAATAAAAATTCTTTGATATGAAACTCAACCACTTCATTTCATTTCAATGAGAGTTTTTTGAAATTCATTGAATTACAATTTAATATATATATATATATATATATATATATATATATATATATATATATATATATATATATATATAGGCGATATATTGTACGGCATAATCACATTGACAACCAGTTCTCATCAGATCACCGAAGTTAAGCAACGATGAGCCTAGCATTATTGCTAGTCGTCTTGAACCTCCACTTGCCACTGGTATTCAAAAATGTCAACTCAGAAGAGGTGTAGTTGGAGATTGTGCAATTCTTGCCACAAAAATTTCAAGCACAGGCACCCTTACAGTGGGTATCCATAGTTTGTCAAGACTGAAGGAAGCCATTTATATATATACTAGCAGGGGTGCCTGGCGTTGCTCGGGTGTTTGGAGGTGTATGCTGTGCAAAAAAAGCAAAAAAACAAAAAAAATGGTTAATTTTTTAAAACTTTGACCCCTATTATGACCCCTTAAAATCTATTGTTTCGGGCTCAAATCACTTTATTAAGTTAGATCCATGTTCAAGGAACCTATATCTAAAATTTCAAGTGTCTAGACCCAAAATTGTCGGAGGAGTTTGGTAGAGTTCTTAAAGGTCAAATCGTTGAAATTTGACCCCTTAACAGCCAAATTTCTGGCTGACACCCGTCACATCGATTTTCCCAAATCTCAGTACCCGGTATTTCAAATTTCGAGTCTATAGACTAAAAATTGACAGAGTTATATCGTAGGGAAATGTACACAGACAGACAGACAGACACGTTCACTTTTATATATATATATATATATATATATATATATATATATATATATATATATATTCTTTTGACCTAATTTCCTCAGATTATCACTTATTTCAAGAATTATAGAACCATTTAGATGGCCTTAGATTAACATCCCAAGAGGATAGTGAACATGAGTTTGATTCTAATTTCACATTAAGAACTTAAAATACTCTTACAAGCCAGGCATTTGTAAGCTCATTGACAGATGGGATCAAGTTAGAGAGAGGAAAGGTCATGCCCCCAGGACGTGAACACCCTTGACAGACCAGACAGGCTGCAAAATCCCACCCCCATACTCTAGAGATCCCTAGATGTAAAAGATCTTTCTACTCCAGTAGTTTCTTCCCCAGAACCACTAGACTTTGGAATTCCATTCCAGGGCCCTTCTTCCCCAACTGTACTGACGTGCAGAAGTTCAAGTGCAACATGAACCAACATCTTGCTGCCCAAATCCCTACATAGTACTCCAGTAGTTGTTGCCCCTGTTAGTAGCCCCCGACACCAATGTGCCTTGTATGGGGTGAAAATGTAATTAAAAAAAAAAAAAAAAAGAAAAAAAAAAGTTATTGTTATGAATTAAGATTTTTGAAAACACAGTTTTGAAATCAAATGAAATTTTAAATCAGCAAAATGTTTCATAATGGTCTTGTGACAAAGGGTTCATCATTATGTGTGTACGTGCCACTAAATGTCTGTGGTGGTTCTTCACTATCTGAACCCTAAGTTATGTTGTTGCAGTCTATTTATGCTCCAATGCTATGATCGTCTAAATGTTCATATGCGGATGTGTGCCTATATATGTCTGCCTATGTCAAGGTAACATATATTGAGCGAGTTTCTAACAGTATTTTGTATTTTTTTTTTCTTTAAACTCGTTTTCTCAAACTTACTGTGTTCAACAGCGAGCATGCCGCCATTTGCATTTTTTAAATAGATCAGTAAACACTGTTTTTCAAGCTGAATAAACACATTACATTAAATAAAAATGCTAAAAAATTATCCAGTTAGGTAGAAAAGTAACTTATCTTGCCTTTTATAACATTTATTTGTTATATATTTGTTTTTTTTTTTACAATTTTTTCGAATCTGTGTCTATAGTAAAACAAACCTAAAATGTTTGCTCTGATCTAATATTTGTATATAAGCCAAAAATCCAAAATTGAAAAATTCTCTGATTTTATTTTATTTTATTTTATTTATTTTTTAAAAGCCCTTTTTCACCCCAAAACATGGCTTATAACTACTTGAAATGTAACAGGGGATTGTGGGGAGTTGAGCAGCAAGATGTCTGTTCACATGACATTTAAACGTCTATAGATTGCTATAGTCAAGGGAAGAAGGAAACAGGGTAGGATTTCGAAGTCTAGCAGTCCAAGAGTAGAATCTATTATAGTAGAAAACTTTCCGGCACCTAGAGACCTCAACAGTGAAGAGGTGGGATTTTGCTGCTTGTCAGGTTAGCTGGGGGTAGGGTAGGAATGTAGAGGAAACACAATTGCCAGGAGTTCATCAGGCCACATTCTATTAAAGTACTTATAAAACACGCAGAGGGATGCAACATTGTGACAATGGGACAGAGGTTGGAGCTTGGCCGACAGTGCGGAACTGTGGCACCTATTAGATTTTAGACTCACTAGTGAGAGACTAGTGGTAGATGCAGCGGCTCATATGTGGCAACAATAGACCATGCATGGACGAATTGTGGCTTTTTTTTTTACATGGGATCACCACTTATCAAGACCCGGAAGCCATTCGGGGATAAGGGTTATTTTGTGTACAATAATCAATGGGATAATATTGTAGTAATAGTTGGTATTGGAGATTTGATAAAGTGTCTTACTTAAGGGGGCGATTAATCAGGAATTTGTTTATGTTGGACTTTAAGACGTCCAAGTTGTAGTCAGGTGGGAAACAGAAAAACGGAAGAGAATTCCACAGGTGTGCACTTCTCAGAAAAAAGCTATGTTCATGGAATCTACGTTTTGATTTAGGCACAGATAAAGAGTGGGGGAAATTACTGACAGTAGTTTTAGCTAGACGAGTGTTTATCATGAAGGATTGGCGAGGGGAGACCAGAGATTGGAGCTTGGACGAGCACTTGCCATGGAAATAACAATAAAACAAAGACAGGCTCACAACGTCTCTTCTGTGGGAGAGAGGTTGTAGGGAAGAGAAGAGAGCATCCCCCACTTAGCCACAAAGTCTTTTTGTACTTTGTCAAGGCAGGATAGGCTGTTTTTAGCAGCTCCTGCCCAGATGTGGCAGCAGTACTCCATCTTTGAACGTACTTGGCTTTTATAGAGATAGAGAATTGCATCAGTAGTGAGATATCTTCTGGAGCGGTAGAAGGATCCCACCATTTTCCCAGTGGCCCAGGCAACAGACTTGATATATGTGTTCCATTTCAGATCAGGAGTAAAGGTCAAACCCAGGAGCTTGTCATAAAATGAAGCCTCCCCAAGACAAGAGCCATCCATTTCAATTGATGTTAGATGAGGAACAGAGCGTTGATGATGTAAAGTTAGGAACTTTGCTTTAGATGCATTAAAAGTAACCAGCCATCTCTTCCCCCACTGAACCACGCGCTCAAGATCAGAGGAGAGGGAATCAGAGAGAGCTTTGTCATTTATGGCCTTTGATGTGTTGCCATAGATAGTCGTGTCATCAGCATAGATGTCAACGAATGATTTAAGTATGTGTTTTGGGAGATCATTGATGTAGATCAGGAAGAGAGTTGGGCCCAGGATGGACCCCTGTGGGACTCCAGCATTAATACTGTGGGCCTCTGATTTCTGCCCATCAACCACTACTCTTATGAACCTATCAGAGAGAAATGATTTAATTATTGAGAAAACATTTCCAGTAATACCGTAGTTAGAAATCTTGTGAAGTAGGCCCTTATGCTATACCTTATTGAAGGCCTTTGATATGTCAAGAGCAATTGCCCTAGAAAGGGAGCCTTTGTTGAGAGATTCACTAATCCTATGGGATATAACTGTTAGCACATCAGCTGTAGATCTAGCAGAACGGAAACCATATTGCATGTCACTAAGGAGGTTATTTCTGCTGAGGTGGTTGACTACTTCTTTATTTAATATGGATTCCAGTAACTTACTCATGACACACAAGAGACTTATTGGTCTGTACTGAAAGGAAGATGACTTATCACCTGAGTTCTTAAATACAGGGCATACTGATGAGGTTTTCCAGGATGTTGGAAAACACTTCTCCTTAAGGCAATGCTTAAACAGTTTTGTAAGTATGAGGGCAAGTTCTGGTCAAAGCTTTTTCAACACTATAATTGGAATACCGTCTGGGCCAGTTGCTTTACTGGAATCAAGGTTCTTGATTAGTTTGGTGACCTCGTGCACAGATATTTGTATGTTGGTGATGTCTGTTATAGGAGGAAATATGGGGAGTTGATGCCCTTCGTCGCAGAGGGTAGAGTTAGCTGCAAAGTTCTTGGCAAAGAGTTTGGCCTTGTATGATGCTGATGTGATGACCCCAGGTCCATTGATGATGGTTGGGATAGAATGCACACATCTGTTCAGGATCCTGTTTGCTATTTGCCAAAACTGGTGGGAACCAAGCCGCTGCTCAGCTACTTTGGATTTAACGGATTGAGCATATAGCTTTCTTGCATTTTTTATTACTCTTTTACAGTGGTTGCTGGCAGTCTTGAAGGCAGCTTTAGTCTCAGTGCATCTATTACGTTGGTAACTATGGAAAAAGTGATTTCTGTGCACAATGGCAGCAGCACATTCTGGGGAGAACCATGGCTGGCTGTTAGGTTTTTGTTGGAATTTTTTGGATAGTATGAATCGGTCTATACCTACAATTAACCATTCGGTCAGGTCTGATACTATAGAGGATACATCCTTTTTAAACATGGAATGCAGAGGTAGATCAGATATGAATGGACAGAAGCTATCCCAGTCAGCCATAGAGTATCGATGTACAGTACGGTGGAGATGTACATCTGAAGACTTATTGTATTTCATTTTTATCTTAACTGATACAACTGTGTGATTGGAGGATCCCGGGGAAGATAGAATGGAACATGAACATAGCTCAGGGGAAGTTGTGAGAAAAATGTCTAGAAAGATTGCATACTGATCAGTAGTATTGGGCACATGGGTGGGTTCCTGAACAACTGAGTGAGGTCATATGCAATGTCATAATCATGACAGAACCTCCCCTCATCATCTGTCTTATTTGAGTGGGTCAGCCATTCCACATTATGGACATTGAAGTCACAGCAAATGTGAATTGTAGCCAAAGGATGAGCAGACAGGATGAGGTAAATTTTCTCAGATATACTCTTAAGTGGTGTAAGCAAGTGCAACCCGGAAGCACATATAAGGTA
>NC_136512.1:15633202-15645702 GCF_053919585.1 Euprymna scolopes
TTTATTAAAGTAAATGTCTTGTTCTGTGTTATTAGTCTCGTTTAAGTTTAATTGTTTAATTGTTCTTTGTTCAATATAGCTTTTAGTGCAATAAAATGTATAAAATTTGTTGGCCCATTTTTCTTTGCTCACGAGTGTATACATATATATGTATATATATTTCACATGCTTCTCTACAATGGCTTATTTTAAAATACATTGTAATCTACATTGCACTGTAGAGAACCTACTGTTGATTTTATAAAATCATTTTATATATAACGGCCTGATTAAAATTTAGAATGGAAAAGTCAAGTATCATCGTTCTATTGTGCTTTAAGTAATAAGTATTGATAATCGAGCTGCATTTATTTCAGACGCATCCCTGTCATATCAAAGAAACTAATGTTTATTCATATAATCATGTTTTACACACCGGTTCTCATCAGATTACTGAAGTTAAGCAATGATGAGCCTGACCAATACCAGATGGGTGACCATTTGTGACTTCCCGGTGCTGTATGCGCTCTCCGTTTATCTCAGCATTGTTTCCAGTCTTCTTGGACTTCTCCTTGCCACTGGACTCCAGCAGTGCCAATCCAGGAGAGGGGTCGTTGGAGATTGCGCCACCCTTGCCTCACAATTACACGTGCAGCTGCCCTTACAATGGGTATCCTTTGTCTTTCGAGACTGAACGGAGGCATCTGATTTGACTGTTTATTTTATATGTCAGACCTTTCTGCTTGTGTGGTAATAAAACTTTTCAACTGCACTTGTGATGTTAGGTTGTTTACTTTTGTTCAAAATCGCTTATATATATTCCCATGTAGAAATTCTATAGCAAATCCCACTCTCCCCAATAGTTTAGTTCTACTTGCTCAAAGGCAGCATGCATACCGGAGAATTAACTAACATAAGTCCAGTACAAACAGGCAAAAGTTTATAGAACCTACAAGTAATTGTAAGAAAGAAATAGCAACAGCTAAGAGAGAATATATCGAAACCACCAGGAAACACACCGAAGCACAGAAATTAGGAACCTGTGATTTCTTGAAAATTTACAACAATGTGGTAAAGAATGGGCATCAACAATCCCTCTATCCAACAATCATAAGGTTGTTTGCATAGCAACTGAGAAGGCTAACATACTTGTTAGTTGGTTTGCCTCAAACTCCACATTGGACCCAGCAAACCACTCCCTCCCTGACTTTCCTTTGCGGACAGACGCCACACAAAATCATTGGAAAATCACCTCTTCTTAGGTTCATGCTATCATAAAAAACCTTGACACCTCAAAAGCATGTGGACCCGATCTCATCCCGGCTGTGCTATTAAAAAAATGCTCCTCTGAGGTTGCTCTAGTCCTCTCCAAACTTTACAATAAATGCCTTAATGAATCTTGCTTTCCTGACTACTGGAAAACTGCTTCTGTGGTACCAGTTTACAAGAATTCTGGTGAAAGAACTGACTCATTAAATTATTGCCCCATTAGCCTCCTCCAGCTTTTCGCCAAAATATTTGAATCCATAATTAACCAACTTCTAGTCCATCACCTTGCAGCTGCTAAACTTCTGATTGACCAACGATATGGATTTAAGCAAGCCTGTTCTACAGCGGATATCCTAACTGTAATCTCTGAAAGTATATACCATACACTGGACAAAACAGGGGAGGGTAGAGCGGTAACCCTAGACATATCTAAGGCTTTTGACAGGGTTTGGCACAATGGTCTTTCCAGGAAAATAAGATCATATGGTATCACTGGACAAACACTTAACATGATTAAATCCTTCTTAAATAAGAGAAGAATCCAGGTTGTCCGCGATGGTTGTACATCTAAACAATATGATATAAATGCGGGTGTACCTCAGGAGTCTATCCTTGGACCTTTATTATTTCTAATATTCGTAAATAACCTCGCTGATAAAATTGTCTCTGAGATCGGTATACTTGCTGATGACGCCATGCTCTATAATAGGCATGTGGGAAAACAAATGAACACACATCTAAGGAAATGGCAGAAACACTAGAGGAAGACCTCCAATCTGTAGTGGAATGGGGACGAAAATGATGGTAACATTCGATGTTGCCAAGACTAAGCTTGTTTCCTTCAATAATGACAAGAAACCTTCTCAACCACCAATAGCTATGGCTAAAGATACATTACCTGAAAATACTTCTTTCAAACTCCTTGGCTTCACATTTACAGGGAACATGAGTTAGAACAGATACATTGAGAGCATTGCCAGGGCCACTGCAAGGAAAGTGGGCTCTCTCTACCAAGCTAGAAAGTTACTTATGCCTGAAAGTATCCTATATCTCTACAAGGCCACCATGCATGGAATATTGTTATCACACTTTGGCTGGTGAATCTGGTACTAGTCTTTTGCTCCTGGATAAGGTTCAAAAGAGAGTCGCCAACCTAATAAGTCCGGAATTGTCATCTAAGCTTCAGCCTCTGTCCCATGGACGAAATGTTGCATCCCTTTGCCTGTTCTACAAGTATTTTAATGGTCGATGCCCTGACGAACTTCAAGCCCTTGTACCCCCTAGACGTAACCCCCCCCCCGACAAACCTGATAAGCAGCAAGTGAGTAGAACGTTATAAAGAGAAAGTGAACCCCCTTAAAAGTCAATTAATTTTTTTCTTATCAAAATTTTTTCAGCTAATATGATACTGAAGTCTGTAATATATGATAATTGTTGGGGAAAAAAAGTTTTAAAAAAGGTGGGGAAAAACGCATTTGGGGAAGGGGGCACTCTGGTAGTGGTACAGGTCTGACAGATTTTCTTCATATTAAAAAAAAATTGATCTTATGTCCAGATTTGCCCTCGTGGGGAAGCAAGTAAATGGGGATCACTTGGTGGATAGGAAATAAAATCATTAGAAAAGACATAGAATGTGAAAAATGTTGACCTGAGATAAACACTTCCCCTTCCCACCCTGCCTCTCACTGTGTGACCCAAAAGACCAAATGCTGAAAAATCCAAAATGTCTACTGATATGGAAAAAACTAATAGATAAGGATGGCAGGAGAAAAGTCATTAAGATGTTCATTTCGCCTCCTCCCTCAAAGTAACCCATACTCCAACACATGGGCATTTACTGAGGGTGGGGGATGGCTATCCTATGAGGCAGAGCCTTTTATATCTGCCTTTCTTGCTATATCCTACTCCCAAGTGAATTAATTTCCCACAGTGCAACAGACTCTTTTGATTTTTGAACCAAAAGAGTTGTAAATCAAAGGTGTTTAAACAGACGACTTTGTATACAATTTTATTTTTACTTATATATATCTGCCTCTTCTACAAGTATTTTAATGGTGAATGCTCTGACGAACTGCAAGCAATTGTGCCCTCAAGACATAAATACTCCCCCCCTCGACAAACAGCTAAATCCCATCCTTACACAGTAGAGATCCCTAGATGTAAGAGAGCTTTCTACTCCAGTAGTTTCTTCCCCAGAACCGCTAGACTTTGGAATTCTATTCCGGATCCCTGCTTCCCCAACTGTACTGACATGCAGAAGTTCAAGTGTAACGTGAACCGACATTTTGCTACCCAACTTCCTACATAGTACCCCAGTAGCTTATGTCCCTGATAGTAGTCCCCTACACCAAAGTGCAATATGCCTTGTTTGGGGTGAAAATGTAATTAATATATATATATATATATATATATATATATATATATATATATATATATATACTAGCAAAAGTACCCGCCGTTGACTGGGTTCAAAAACAGCCTACAGAAAATGGACTCTGATTTATGAAAGTATGATAGGTTATGAAAAGGAAGGGTTGTAAAGAGATAGCTTCGAATTTGGGGGTATCAAAACCAAAGCAAAATATGATGAAAGTAAAAATAAAATAGATAAACCCCATAATTTATTATACCATACCTGTTCACACTGAAACACTTATCACAATATTCTGTGGATCTATATTAAAAATCCTTGTTAAACTTTGTGACATGTTTCCATTCTATGAAGGTCAGGCGCAAACGAACAGCCCATAATTTTATTATACCATATTTCTTCAAACTGAAGCATAATTATCAAAGTATACTTACGCAGATAGATATGAAAAGTCTATATTAAAGTTTGTGCCTATTTCCATTCTATTGAGGTCAGGCACGAATGTAGACCCCACAATTTTATTATATAATAAATATATATATATAAAATGTAAATTTGGTTCGTTCCAAACGAATAAAACCATATTTCTACGTTACCAATTTATTTAAAATTTTCAGACAACCCATCTTTAGAGTCGAGGTATGTTTTTATGTTATTAAAATAAATTTACCTCGCGAATTAATAAAATATTAAATAAAATAAATATATTTTTTTAACCGTTACTGCGAATCTGTTCTGTTGATAAAACTGAATTTCCGGTTCGATTCATTTCACAGCCACGAATTGACGAAAGATTTCATTTTCTGTTAACTCGATAAGTAAAAAAAAACAAAAAAAAACATATTTCATTTGTTTATCTTCCAAATTTTTTAATTTACACATCTTTACTTTATTATATTAGGCCAAAAAAAAAGTTTGTCGCTTGCTATGCTAAAACAAAGTTTTTTTGTTTTTTATTTTTCTAATTTCAAAATATGTTGCACCATTATTGTGATGTTTAATTTGCAGTATATTTCAATTTAACTTTTATTATAAAAAGTTTGAGTTTATGATTTGTTTCCTGCAAAAAAAAAAAAAAAAAAAAAAAAATACCCCTCTGAAAAAAAACAGGCAAAACTAGCTGATAAAATATGTAAGCCTTCTGGGTAGCTAACCGCTTCAATATAATTCCAAAAACATATAGTGAGAAAACACGGAACATCTTATATATTGAATATACTATATTTATAATTTTTTTATTGTAGGATTCTCCTGATCTCGCGGGTTTTTTTAAATCTCAGTTGACAACATTGCATCACTGAAAAAAACACAAAATGAATGCCAACGCTCAAAGTGTATACACATTTTGACTCCTCCCTTTACTTAAAAATTCACCAAAAATCAGGAAATTAACGAATTTTAATGAAAATTGCAGTATTTTTCAAATAATGATCGCAGAATATAATGAACTAATTATTTTTACTTAACTCTTAGTGAAAATGTTTTATTTTGTTTAAACAAAAAATACCTTTACTAAAATTATGGTTTTCAGTAGTAAATAAAAAACGCAAGAATTTATTTTTGCTTTTTTTAAAGCATCGTAATTTGTAACAATAAAAAATAATTTTTACAGTAACATTACGAAAAAAGCCCCTAAAGTCCGTATTAATGAATTTGATATAACTCGAAGAAAAATGAATTCTCGCATACTATTCAGGAAATTAAAGATTCAATTAGATTCCTATTTCAGTCATCTAAATTATTTAGGGTGAAATGAGTTTAGGAATTTATAGCCAAACCTAAATATTTTATTTTGGTAAATATCCAGATACGCTACTACAGAACACCGACCACTCTAATTTGTTTTTTTTTTGGGGGGGGGGGGAATGTGATTTATATTTTTCGTGTTTTTATTCAATGTAACATATTTATTCAGCTCGAAAAACGTACAGTGTTTACTGATGTATTCGAAAATTCAAGATGGCGTCTGATTCTCTCTTTAACACGGTAAGTTTGGGAAAAGGTGTTATAAATAAAAACCCAGATAAAATACTGTTAAAAACTCGCTCAATATATGTTACCGTGACATAGGTTGACATATATTCGGCAGGTTTTTAATAGTATTTTGTATAGTTTGTTTTATTTATAACACCTTTTCCCAAACTTACCGTGTTAAAGAGAGAATCAGACGCCATCTTGAATTTTCGAATACATCGGTAAACACTGTATGTTTTTCGAGCTGAATAAACATGTTACATTGAATAAAAACACGAAAAATATATCCAGTTTGGTAGAAAGCTAATTTATCTTGCCTTTGATAACATTTATTTGTTATATATTTGTTTTTTGACAACTTTTTCGAATCTATGTGTACAGTAATACAAACCCGCTTTTTTTTGTCCGCGCTATTTTTTAAATCGTATTTCTAGGTTTGATTACAATGTTTTTTATTCAATTGTAAGGTTAAAATACACCCTCCCCTCCCCATGTTAAGAATGGCTTTTTAAATATTAACGTTATTATTACAACACGTATCACTCTCTGCATGAGTACTGTACTTTCACCTAACAATTTAATAAACAAAACATGGTACTTATGCAGAGAAGGTACCGTGCTGAAATAACGCTATTAAGAAAGCCATTCTTAACATGGGAAAGGGAGAGTGTTCTTTAACTATTTTATATTTTCACCTAACAATTTAATAAACAAAAGATGCAGAGAAGGTATCGTGCTGAAATAATACCGTTATTTAGAAAACTATTCTTAACATGGGGAGGGAGTTTTGCATCTATTCTAAAATATGAATGCTTTTCCTTTATTAAAGAAATTGGGTACTCGTGCACGTATTGATCCGTGCTGAAATAATAACGTTATTATTTAAAAAGCCGTTCTTAACATGAGGAGAAGAGGGTGTTTTGTAACTATTCTGGACTTTCACCTAACAATTTAATAAACAAAAATTAAACTTAAGCAGACAAGGAACAGTATTAACATTATTTAGAATACAATTGAATTAAAAAAAAACTTTAATTAAACTTGGAAATACGATTTAATAAATAGTACGGACCGGTAAGTGCATTAGCACCATAAATTTGTCTAATTCTTAATTTCTTATGTTATTGGAAAAAAAAAAAAAAAAAAGAAGGTAAATATGAGGAATTACTCCACCCTCGAAAATTCCTTTAAAATTACCACTCCAATAGGTTTTCGGGGTCGCTGAAAACTAAAATAACCTTTATAATTAAGGCAAACGAGTAGTTTCCAAGATATGAAGAAATGTTAGTTTAAAAAAGTGAAGGATGACTTTTCCATAATAATTTAACGTAAAATGATCACCCACTTTGTGGCCAGGATTTTTGGGGTGGGGGCTTTCTTTCTACCCTTGGAAAATCCTTTAAAATTACCTGCTTAAATTGGTTGGAGGGTCGGGGGGTCGGCCGCCACCCCCCCCCCCGACACACAGAAAAATATCCCTCTCTCAGGTGGCCAGAAAGTGGGTGCTCATCCTAAGTTAAATTTAAATTGAAAAGTGATCACCCACTTTTCAAAAAAGTAATTTCTTCATATCATGAAAACTTTCTTTTTGCGACGGAAACGGTTTGCAGATTCGTTTTTAGTACACTGAAATCTACAATAAAATATTTCGTTATATACGAACATGAGACGGGCCTTAAAGTAAAATAATACCGGATTTTTGGGGCAGATTTGCCATTTAGTTGTATAATATCATCAAACCAGGTAATCACTAAAAGGGACTCTTAAAAGTCGTTACCTGTATCGATCAAAATTTAAAACCACTGATTATATGTCAGCCTACATCACAGTAACATATATTGAGTGAGTTCCTAACAGTATTTTGTATAGTTTTTTAGTTTAAACTCATTTTCCCAAAATTTCCCCAAACTTAACGTGTTCGATAGTCTGCCGCTATTTGTATTTTTCAAATATACCGATAAACACTGCATGTTTTTGAACTGATTAAACATTATACATTACATAAAAACACTACAATCTTATCTAGTTAGGTAGAACATTTACTTTTCTTGCCTTTGATAACATTTATTTGTTATATATTCATTTTTGGACAACTTCTTTGTATCTGTTAATACAAACCCTTTTCATTTAATGTAATGTTTAGTCAGCTCGAAAAACAGTGTTTATCGGTGTATTTGAAAGATACAAATGGTGGCGGACACTGTTAATTATGTTAAGTTTGAAAAAGTGAGTTAAAACTAAAAAACTATACAAAATACTGTCACAAACCCACCGATTATGTAAGCCTATGTCATGGTAACATATTCGGTGGGTTTTTGACACTGTATTGTATAGTTTTTAGTTTTCAACTTAATTTCCCAAACTTAACGTATTCAACAGTCTGCAACTATTTCTGTTTTTCCAGCCGATTAAACATTTTACCTTACATAAAAACACTAAACAATTATCCAGTTAGGTAGAAATGTAACTTACCTTACCTTTGCTTTCATTTGTTTTTGGACAACTTTTTCGAATCTGTGTATAGTACCCCCCCCCCATCACAAATATTAATTACTAACTCACATTTTTGTGAAAAGAAAAGAAAAAAAAAACATTTAGCGTTTCAACGTTAGCTTTATCCACTGATTGTTGGTCGAGCCCAAGCCATGATTGACGGTAATCTTGAGGATCAGGATCCAATTCTGCAAGAGTACCATTTTTTCATTTTTTTTTTTTTTTTTTTTAGAGTACAGCAGTACTAAGAATATAAGAAACATGCATTTTCTCTTTTTATTAGAATTTTCCATTACACCAAATTGAGCCACAGCAACGCGTGGCAGGGTACAGATATATATATATATGTGTGTGTGGCATCCGTCAGTCGAAACGACTATGGATCAGTGCCATATTAAGATGTTGCCTGTTTGCATCCTTTTGTGTGACTGTAGAGACCAATTCTTGATTTGCATAGTCTGCCACAGCCTTGACATACGAAGGTTGTTATGCAATTTGCCGCTTCGTCCGGCTGTTCCGCCTGTACACTCGCTCTTCTCCTAGCTCTCTTTGCAGCATTTTCAACATGGAGGGTCCTCTCGCTGATGATAATCCCCTGGCGTATCATTTTCCTCCAGGCAGTTCTGTCAGCTGCAGAGGCTTCCCATGTATTCCTGTCCACCGAGAGAGCCTTCATGTCACGCTTGCAGACATCCCTGTAGCGAAGATAGGGTCGCCCCCTCTTTCTTGAGCCTGAGGCAAGCTCGCCATAGAGAAGGTTTTTAGGGATGCGCCCATCATCCATCCTGCGCACATGGCCCAGCCAGCGAAGACGTCGCTCACGCAGTAGGGAGTAAATGGATGGGATGCCCGCTCTCTGCAGAACATCAGTATTACTCACTCTGTCCTGCCATGTGATACCAAGTATATATATATATATATATATATATATATATATATATATATATATATATACATTTTACAGTGCTTGTGCAGTTTAGTAAAGACATAAAAAAACGAAGATATTGAGAAAGAACTATATTGAATGTACAGTTATAGAATAAAGTTCTCATAAAAAAATCGCTTAATTTGATCAAGTATTTCTTTTTTTACAGAGGAAAATCAGATTTTAATGAGATCGATCATATAGCCGCCACCTTGGCTATTTTCGCGGACAAAGAAGGGGAGTGCCTTAAAACGAAAAAGGGATTAACAAAAGACAAAGTGAGAAAGAGATTAAAAAGTGGCAGAGAAACTCTGTAAAAAAACTAAAAAAGGACAGAGAGACTGTAAAAAAACAAATATTTATCTAGGTATTTTTTCTGCCCATGTTTCAAAATAATCTCATCAAATTTTGACAAACTCTAAGTGGTGATGGAGTTATCTCTCCTGGCGCCCCTCCCTCCTCATCTGCAGAAATAGCCAAGATGGTAGCGATACGATCTATCTTATTAAAATTTGATCTTCCTCTGTAAAAAAAAAAAAAAAAAAATTAAGTGATTTTTTTTTTTACGAGAACTTTTTTCATTACAAGTATGTACAATATAGTTTTCAATATCTTCATTTTTTTAGTCTCTTTGGTAAACACATTTTATTAGTTATTTAAAAAAAAAAAATGATTTGATTTGGGAATCTTAAGTAGGACGACCCCCCTTTTCCAATGTGTTTGCGGTATTATAGTGATGATAACTTTAGCTATGACTAGCTAGAAAAGCAATGGTACCATGAGGAGGATGACCATAGACCCAGACCCACGCCCACCTCTTCCCCAATTTTTAGTAGGCTTGTGCTTAATCTTTCGTTTTGTAATTTTTCATGAAATAAAAAATGTATACCTCAAAGGTGTTTATCTTTTGGACATTTTTCCCCCACCCTCATCTCACTCTCCACCCCAATGAAATAATAATAAATAAACGACCTTTTTTTTTTACAAAATTTTATTTTTACATATAATACATATATATATATATATATATATATATATATATATATATATATATATATATATTAATAAAAAAAATGATTTGATTTGGAAATCTTAAGTAGGGTACGACCCCCCCCACCTCCGGTGTGTTTGTGGTATTATGGTAAATGAGGACTTTAGCTCTGATTAGTGTAGACCAACAAAAGGTACAGTGATGAAAATGACTATAGACCTCCACCCTACTCCAATTTTTGAATGACCTTGTGCCTAATTTTTTGTTTTGTGCAATTTTTTTGTAAAATAAAAAAAGTATATAACTCGGAAGTGCCCAAGATTTTTTTTTTTTTGTTTCTCACCACCCGACACTAATGAAATAAACTGTAAATAAATGACATTTATTTGTGTATTTACAGGGAAAAGACTTTGGTGGGGCCATAGTTTGGAGACCCCTGGCTTGAACAATTTTAAGGTAAAGTGACAAAGATGACCCCCCCCCCTTCCCACACTTTTGAATGGCCTTGTGCCTTATTTATTTTCGACTATTGTATAATTTTCATAAATAATTAACTTTTTCAAAGATGACCAATGAAAGGTTCTACTATAGCGTTATTCCTACCTTTATTTTCTGTTCCTATCTCAATCTGATTTCCAAGAAAAAAAAACAAAAAAAAAACAAATAATGTAATATTTGCTTCCCAAGTTCCATTTTTTTTTTTTTTCAATTTTGACCCCTTAGCAGCTATTTTACCAGCTTTTATCTATGTAAAACAAAGGTTCACAAAAAATGCAATACTTTTACCCGCCTCGCACCACCCTGCGACTTTGAAAAGATTTACACAGACAGGCACATACACAGACGCACAAACATCGTTAGTTTTATATATAGTTTTATATATACAGATTTGCATTAAATTTAATCATAGTCCTTAGACACTAGTTAAGATCCGCTGAATTTCAAATCCCTAGACGATGCTTCCCTGAATTTCAGTTTCTTCTTAAGACCCTTTTTGCTTAAGCTTTACACTTTGCACATTTTTCAGAATCAAAATCATCTAATGGATTTCAATCCAAATTAGAATAAGGGGTGCTACCATAGCGTGATTCTTACCTCCATTTTCTGTTCCTATCTCAATATGGATGATTAAAAAAAGCAACTAAACGAAAAACGAAAATAAAAAAAGCAACTAAACGAAAAACGAAAATTTAAAAAAAGCAACTAAACGAAAACAAACAAAAAACAAATAATGCAATATCTCCCTTCCAAGTTGATCCGACCATTTTCACTTATAAAACATGAAACTTTAAAACATGGAGAAACATAACTAAACACGCATATCCTCTCGAGATGTTGTTACAAAAGTTTTATTCTGGATTTATGCAAAGTGAGGAAACATACTATTACTATTTTATATTATCAATTTAGTTTACTGTCTCATTTCGAGTTAATGTACTATCATTTAATGTCCGTTTCAGCAGAAGTAGTGTAGCGCTTATTCTATTGTCATGATGGCATCCTTCAAGGCAATACCTCCTCATTTAGAGTATATTTTCGGCAGTCATATCACCCTCTAAAGTATTACCTTCTTTTTGGAGGGAAATGTAGGATGATACCATGTTCACAAACATTACTCCTCCTTTCGGAAAAGGGACGTGTCGTATAGTATTTCTTTTGTTACCATGATGCCATCATCCCATGTATTATCTCCTTCAACATGAGCTCCTGGTTGAGGAAATTTTGCCGTAAATGAACAGCATTTACTGCAGTAGATCACCAAGAACACTACGTAGATCCAAATACAGGTGCGTACACCCTACAAATTGAGAGGATTTGGTTAGACAACAAGATCGAGATGTTAAAGAAAAAGCGAGGAGTTCCACAACATCTACTCCAGTCGCAAATGGATGAACACTGATGATGATGTGTTTTGAAAGAATATCGAGACCACTTTATAGCAATCTTAAGCGACATTAAACAAGTTTTTGTTAATATTTTTTATTAAATTAGTGAAAATTCAATTTTGTAATATTGATGACCGAAATTCATTTCTGATTGTTTAAAGTTCGTTTTATGGATTTTTCAGCATGTTTTATAAAAC
Source organism: Euprymna scolopes (assembly GCF_053919585.1). Classification (NCBI taxonomy): domain Eukaryota; kingdom Metazoa; phylum Mollusca; class Cephalopoda; order Sepiida; family Sepiolidae; genus Euprymna; species Euprymna scolopes. Next base: position 15,645,288 of record NC_136512.1, read on the forward strand.
AGAATAAAATAGTGTCAAGAAGTATTTTTTTTCTATCATTCTTTGTTAAGAATCACCTTAGACCCCCAAAATAGGGTAAGAATCACACTATAGTAACACCAAATAAGGATTCTAGACATAAGATTAGTATCATCACATCTTGATGTTAATCTTCGTAAAGAGATATAAAAGTAATATTAAAATATGTAAAATCATAGGGTGTTTTTGTTGATTAGGGCTCTTTTAAACCTACGCCTTTCGGGTGAAAACATTGTTACCTACTGATATGTCATATTAAAATAAATACAAATCTCAACACATTTCAGGATAAAACATTATTACCTACTTAAGCGTCACATCGAAATAAGTAAAATCATATAGTCCTTTTGTTGATTATGGATCTTTTAAAAATACGCATTTCAGGGGAAAACATTAT
>NC_136512.1:15650702-15685702 GCF_053919585.1 Euprymna scolopes
ACACAAAACATTGCCCAGAAAAAATGTTTTTATTACGGCCATTAAATTCACCAAAATGCATTCCTTTTTCTTTGTTAATAAAAAAGCAATTCACCAGCCCATTCCTGTTTCTTAAATATATATATATATATATATATATATATATATATATATATATATATATATATATATATATATATGAAAATGTATAAAAAGAGTATGAACAGTATAAAAGCTTATAACTTTTCTTTATTCGTTTTCTATTGGTGACTTGCAAGAATACAAAATAATAATATGAAAAAAATTTATATATATATATATATATATATATATATATATAAGTGAAATTGTATGTGTCTGTATGTGTACATTTCCCTACCAAACTACTCTGTCAATTTTCAGTCTACAGACTCGAGATTTGACATAAGGGCTATTGAGATTTGGGAAAATCTTTTTAATCGGTTTTCACCCACAAATTTGGCTGTCAAGGAGTCAAAGTTCAACGATTTGACCTTTGAAAACTCTACCAAACTCCTCCACCAATTTTGGGTCTAAACACTTGAAATTTTAGATGTAGGTTACTTGGACATGGATTAAATTTTTAATTTGATTTGAGCCCAAAACAATAAATGTTAAGGGGTTAAAATTGGGGTCAAATTTTAAAAAATTTTGACATCTGCGGTCTCTACCAAATTACTCAGCTAAATTTTGGTCTAAACATTTGAAATTTTACATAAAGTGTATTCAGACATGGAACAAGCTTTTTAATCGGTTTTTGACTGAAAATTCGGCTGCCAAGGAGTCAAAGTTCCAAAAGAGTTGACCCTTGCGATCTGTAGCAAACTAGTCAGCCAATTTTGGGTCTAAACATTGGAAATTTTACATAAAGGGTATTCAGATATGCAGCAAGTTTTTTAATCAGTTTTTAGGCGAAATTTTGGCTGCCAAGCGGTCAAAGTTAAAAGAGTTGACCTTTGCAGGCTCTACCAAACTCAACCAATTTTGAGTCTAAACACTAGAAATTTTAGATGTAGCTTACCTGGACATGAGTCAAACTTTTTAATATATATATATATATATATATATATATATATATATATATATATATATATATATATTTTGTGTACAGAAAGTTGTTAGTTGAGACAGGTCATTGGTACCGTCGGTTTCAAGCCCGATAATAAGGCCCGTTTAAGGTATCCTTATCGAGCTCTCTTCAGCCAATATTCGTCTCCTTCAGCCAATATTCGTACCTTAAACGGGCCTTATTATCGGGCTTGAAACCGACGGTACCAATGACCTGTCTCAACTAACAACTTTCTGTACACAAAATATAAGTACGCTCTTAAAATTTGGATTTTCCTTTTAATTGAGCACTCTGCTGGAATTCTTTTTCCAAAAAAACTAATCATATATATATATATATATATATATATATATCGTTATGTCTCGGAAGTAGAGTGAAAAGCACATCTTATTTTTCTTTTATTAATATTATTGGAATCTTTTCTTTTTTTTTCCTTGTACACAGTTTTGTGAATTATTCCATGGATCTCTGCCTTTGGATTATTATGGACCATCTTCTTCCAATTACGGAATTTCCTTGGATTTTATTTGTACAAATGAAAATTCTTTTAACTTTCTTGAAGTTTTACATTTGGATTTTACCGTCATTGGATTTTTTATCTTCCACCAGACTATCCATTCATGTGTAATCACCTTTTTCTTTACCATATTCCCTCTGCTTAATTATTTTGTCTTCAAGTAAGATCTTTGACTTACTTGTTTCATCAAATACTTCTGCATGCAAAATCCGATCCCGCATTTTGCTAAATCCTACCCTCTGATGAGAAGGAGAGTATTTCTTCGAAACTCCGCGTATTAAGGACTATCCATTTATCTAGTGTTTCCTTTTCAGATTAAATATGTTTTTAACTCATTTCAAAGTGTTTTTTAACATATTTTATTAATTGTTTGCTCATATATATATATATATATATATATATATATATATATATATATATATATATATATATGCACATAAAGTTATGAACAGTACATAGGGCCCCAGCAAAGTCGAGCTGAACTGTTATATATATATATATATATATATATATATATATATATATATATATATATATATATATATATAAGTACAAAGAATTAATAAAATATGTTAAAACACTTTAAGAAGAATTAAAAACATATTTAATTTTCAAAATGGAGACACAAATTAAGTGGATTGTCCTTAATCCCCTGAGTTTCAAAAGAAATACTTTCCTTCCAATCAGAAGGTAGGAATTAGCAAAATGCGGAATCGGATTTTGCTGGCAAACTTTTTAATGAAACTACAAGTAAGCCATAGATCTTACTTGGTAAAAGTTTTAAAAAAATAGTGAAGCACAGAGAATGGGGGAAAAAAAGAAAATGATTTCAGATGAATGGATGGTCAAGTGAAGAGTAGAATATCCACTAAAGGTAAAATCCAAGAAAAGTTGGTAAAGTCTGGTATCCAGAAGTAAAAATTTGTATTTAGAAACCCAGCCTTGGCAGAAGCGTCTTGAAATCTCTCCATTTCTTCATTCTATGCACAATTTATTTTTCTTTTTATGATAATATTTTGAACTCACTCTTTTTTCCTTGTACCCATTTGTGAATTATTTCACGGAATTTTTCCTTTTGGTGAGAGCGCCTCAGGCAATTAGCAATAAACTAACCTCTTCTCAAAATGAGAAGGCAAGGCTTGGGAGGGTGAACCTCCTAGAACTGCACAGAACTAAACTCCCACCACAAAATCAACAGGGACCAGATTATTACAGGAATAGTCTAATCTGTTTTTTGTGGGGTGGGTGGGAGGGGCAAGATAAGAATCCCTATTCACGTCAATATTATGTTTTTTTTATATACGAGACAGAAAGAACACTTTTGCACGAGTGTAAATGTACACCTTTTTTGGTTTTCAGTTAAGACATGAAGAGAGTGCATAGCAGGGCAGACAAATGCAATTTCAGGATCGAATCGAAAATCTCACAACAATAAATGCGTATCTTTTGTTTGTTTAAATTAGATTTTAATAAATAACACAAAATAAAGCTATTTTAAACACAAAGATAAAAAAAAAATTTTTTTTTGTAACAAAGCTAAAATTCTGAATTTTTTTTTTTTGTAACAAAGCTAAAATTCTGAATTTTTTTTTTTTTTTGTAACAAAGCTAAAATTCTGAAATTTTTTTTTTTTGTAACAAAGCTAAAATTCTGAAATTTTTTTTTTTGTAACAAAGCTAAAATTCTGAAATTTTCGAATGCATGTTTGTTTTATTATTGAGAAAGTTTTTGTTGCAAATTTATTGAATTAAAATAGATATAAGAAACTTATAAGCAAGAAATAGAGTTTTCTGTCCGTATTGTATGCTTGTCTGCCACTGCTATGCACTCTCCAAATGTCCCAACTGAAAACCTTCAAAAAAGTTGTTGGGATACAAAATGTTGCCAACTCTTGGTCTCCTCCAAAATCAACAGATTAGACCATTCCTGTAATGACCTGGTCCCTGTTGATTTTGCGATGGGAGTTTAGTTCTGTGCAGTTCTAGGAGATCCGGCCTCGTCTTCTCTCTTTGAGAAGGGGTTAGTTTATTGCTAATCGTCTGAAACACCCTTACCGAGGAAGGCTGACGGGCCTTTTCAAGCACCTTTTGCAGGTTAGAGTGCCCCTTCTCGGGGACACTGACTTCTCAATCCCACTTTCCGACCCTGGTTGTAGTGTAGTATCTGTCCGGCTGATACTGCAAGCAAAGACCATTTCCCTTGTGGCTTCATGCCTAATTTGCTCTCGTGGGGAAACAAATAAATACAGACCCTGGTGTCTAAGTTCTCGCAGTCAGAGAGAAGTAAACAGCAACCTTTGGTCTAGTCCAAGGTTTCCCAAAGTGGACTCTACGGGGCTCCATGAGTGAGGCTGAAGGGCTCCGGAAGCCCTTCGTCAAAGAGGACCAAGTGCTTTATATGGAGAAATTAAATGGCTGCAGATATTTAATTATTTATCTTCTTCTTTTTTTTTTTTTTTTTTTTGTTACTGGAAAGAGATATAATACATTACTAAAGGTGTAAAGAATTTCAGGATGGTTCATCAAAAAATGCAACAATTTTTGATTAATCAAAAACAAAACAAAAAAAAAACAAAAGAAAAAAGAAATAAAGGCACCCCCAAATCATCAGTTCGTGTTAAAAGTAGCAATTAATGGTTTTTCATATTTATTTTCGAAATTATCTTGTTAGTGCTCCGTGAATAAACTTTTGCCCTACTCAAGGGTTCCATGGTGTCCTGAAGTTTGGGAAACTCTGTTCTAATTATTTAGTTTATTTTCTGAAAAAGTACAAATAAAGTAAAGATATAATAATACGTAAAAATCCAAGCAACAAACTTAGGCATGAAGCCCGAATAAGGAGGGAAAGGGGGTCGAGTACTTTCTATTGTCTACAAAACTTGAGATTACTCTTAGTCGCCACCTTTCACCACAATACCGCATTCACACCGTGGAGTTAATCCTACTTAATGAATCCCCCAAAAGAAGGTTTTAAAAAAACTGTGCGTGTATAATATATATATATATATATATATATATATATATATATATATATATATATATATATATATAGATAGATAGATAGATAGATAGATAGATATTTTTTTAAAATTCAATTTTCACCCCAAACAAGGCACAGTGCCACTTTGAAGCAGGGGGCTACTATCAGGGACTTAATTAGCGGGGTCATTATGAAGGGAGATGAGTAGAAAGATGTTTGTTAACATTACACTTGAACTCCTGCATATCAGTGCAGTTTGGAAAGCAGAATCCAGGAAGGGAGTTCCAAAGACCCGCTGTTCTGGGGAAGAAACTATAGGAGTGAAAGGCTTTCTTGCACCTAAGGATCTCCACTGTAAAGGGATGAGACTTAGTAGCTTGTCGGGTTTGTCGGGGGTAGTTACGTCGGTGAGGTACAAGTGTTTGCAGTTCGTCAGAGCATTCACCATTAAAGTATTTGTAGAACAGGCAGAGGGTCGATGCAACATCTCGTCAATGGGACAGAGGCTGGACCTATCAGATTGGCGACTCTCTTTTGAACCCTGTCCAGGAGCGAGAGACAAGCAGCAGATGCACCAGCCCAGATATATATATATATATATATATATATATATATATATATATATATATATATATATATATATATATATATATATATATATATATATATATAATTACAACAAATGTGTGATTGTGTGATGTGGAAAAAAAGTTCATTGGTAAAGTCTACCCCATTGCTCTCCTTACATTTGCTTGTCTAATTTTAGTTTCATTTTTAAGCCTCGCCCAAAACAACACGCCCATTTTAAATTTGATAAACTCTTTGAAATAAAAGAAACGATGAAACTTTTTTGTTTGTTTGTTTTTTGTTTTGCTTGTTTGTTTGCTTTTTTTTTTATCTACTTCAGAATTCTTTTCAGAAGAAACAGACCAAAAAAACAATAAATAAGTAAAAAGAAAATGCTTTAATTGTGCTTTTTGCCGTGCCGTTATCCATGATGTTGGTGCACTCCATCGCCCTCTCCGTTCACCCCCCCCCCACTTCTACCAAAGATGGGATTGTTGCCGATTTAAACTGTCACTCCAAAGAAATCTTGTCTGATAACTATTTTCGTCTTTTCGTCTTTTCCGATTCTTTATCTTTCGTTTTTAAATTTAGTCCTTCTGAATGTAATCAGATTGACTTCATGACAAACATATATTGTTTGAGGGGGGGGGGTCTTTCTCGATCTTTCGATCTGTCTATCTAACCCTCTCTCTCTCTCTCTCTCTCTCTCTCTCTCTCTCTCTCTCTCTCTCTCTCTCTCTCTCTTCCTCTCTCTCTATCTCTCTCTCTCTAACCCTGCCTATTTATGTCTCTATTCTTTCTTCTATTCCCCCTTTTTCTCGCTCTCTGTCTACCTAACGCTCTCTCTCTCTCTCTTTTATATATATATATATATATATATATATATATATATATATATATATACTTATCCTGCCTTGATATAGTTCAAAATAGACTTCGTAGCCTTGTGGGGATGTTCTTCTCTCTTACCTGCAACCTCTTTCTCATAGAATAGATGTTGCGAGTTTGTCTCTGCTTTATCATTGTTTTCATGGCAGGTGCTCGGCTGAGCTCCATTCTATGGTCCCCTCCCCTCGCCAAACTTTCACAAGAAACACCCGTCTAGCAGAAAACACTATCACTAGTTTCCCCCACTCTTTATCCCTGCCTAAACCTAAGCGTAGATTCCATGAGCAAAGCTTCTGTCTTAGAACTGCACACCTATGGAATTGTCTTTCGTTTTTCTGCTTTCCAGCTGACTACAATATGGTTGTCTTCAAGTCTAACGTAAGCAAGTTTTTGATGAGCCGTTCCATATAAGTTAACAAATTTACCGAATCTCCATTACTAACGGTTACTATATTGTCCAATTTCTACTGTACACTCTTTAACACTTATCCTCGAGTGGCCTCTCGGCCTTGATAAGTGGTGATGCCTATGTAAAAAAAAATATGTATAAAATTTTAGTCATTGGATGAATTTAGATATTTATGACGTGAAATGGTTAAATTTCAAATCAAAATATTTTTATTATTCCATGTAAGGCAAAGAATACATTTGAAAAATTATAACTCCTTATCCTATAGGATTTCAATGTCTACCATCTCTTCAGAGATGAAAATATTAGCAAATAACCAGTTGATTGTTAGATAATTTTATTCTGAAGTGTATATATATATATATATATATATATATATATATATATATATATATATATATATATATATATATATATATATATATAGCCAGTAGAGTTTAGTTTCCTAGAAGTACATCCAATGAAACAACATGTGTCTACCAAAATAGTGCTCAATGAGTGAACAAAGCAGGTATATTAATTTTATTTATACAAACATTAATGGCAACATATGTGCATACATGTTTCTGTAATCACCCACGTTGGGGGATTACGTCTTCAGGCCAAGAATTACCGTCGAAAGTGATATTTCCACCAAATACATTTTCCTATTTCGTTTATTTTTGGCCTGAAAACGTAATCCCCCCAACGTGGGTGATTTGTATAAATAAAATTTATATATATATATATATATATATATATATATATATATATATATATATATATATATATATATATATATAAGTAAGATGATTTATAATTGAAATTAAAAATAAAAAATCGGTTTCATAAGAAAGAACAAACAAAATCAATAAATTGTACGACCGTTTCGGAAACGATATTTTTATTGTGATAGACAATGAGTCTTGGACAATAATTTTATCATTTAGTTTTTTGAAACAAGGTCTCCTCATCAGCAAAAATATTGGGTGGGTTTTTTTTTTTAAAGACACCAAAAAGAAACCTAGCATTTTTTAAGTAAGGCAGAGGTATCTGGAAAAGATTTAAGATATAAAGGAAAATAGTTAGTTTTCTGATATTGATAAACAAAGTAAGATAAAATGAAAATGAAAATAAAATCTGGCTGAAAGGTAAGGTTAAGAGAGTGTAAATTTTAAATATTTTTAACAAAAATATAAATACCTTTATCACAATAAAACATCATTTCCGAAACGATCGTACAATTTATTGATTTTGTTTGCGCTTCCTTATGAAACCAATTTTTAATTTTAATTATAAATTATCTTAATATTAAAATATATCTAGAATATATATGCCTATCGAGCTTATTATATGTCTACATTACAACAAGCACTGTTTTCTTTCCTTTTATTTTATTGTATTAATGAATTTGCTAATACATTAAAATATGCCCTGCGCTTTAAACTCTTATTCTAATCCCCCTAAGTATATATATATATATATATATATATATATATATATATATATATATATATATATAGGTGTGTGTGTGTATCTAGAAATGTACATATGTATGTGTATGTATGAATGCGTATTTGCGCGTGCGTTAGCGTACGTATTAATCCTTAACTACCTAAAAACAACTCATTGTCGACTTATAGCGACTACGAAAACTTTTAATTGAACCTTGTACTTGTTAAACACATGACACTTACACAAACCGTTTCTCTTTCTCTCTCTTTCTCTATCTCCCTCTCTCTCTCTCTCTCTCTCTCTCTCTTTCTCTCTCTCTCTCTCCCTCATCTACTTCATATACTTGGCTGAACAAGCAAAAAGCAGTCAAAATTTAAAACCTAAAAATTGAAACTCCTCCCCCTCCTCTCCTTAACCCCTCTCTTTTTTTCTTTCCCATCCGTTCTCCACCTCCTCCTCCCTATATCCATATATCTCCACCCACGCCTACCTGAATCTGCTACCCCCTCACACACAATACAATGTAATGTATTTTAACCTTCAAAACTGAAATAGTGTCGATACCCGTCTCCCTCCCTCTTATTATCTCCTACCCCCCTTTTTTCTCGTATTTCTTCTAAAACACTTCTTCCAAATACTAACAACCATTTCTGTAAGGTCTGACGAGGCTGTTGGATCTTAAACATGGTAATAAAAAAAATAAAAAACATATATATATATGTTTTTTTTATTTTTTATTACCGTTTTATCTGTTTGGTTACATATGTTTCGGATGTTGGACCATGTTTACGATCCAACAGCCTCGTTAGACCTTATATAACAGCCTACAGAAAATGGACTCTGATTTATTAAAGTATGATAGGTTATGAAAAGGAAGGGTTGTAAAGAGATAGCTTCGAATTCGGAAGTATCAAAACCAAAGCAAAATATGATGAAAGTAAAAATAAAATAGATAAACCCCATAATTTATTATACCATACCTGTTGAAACTGAAACACTTATCACAATATTCTGTGGATCTATATTAAAAAAACCTTGTTAAACTTTGTGACATTTTTTTTTACACAGGCATCACTACATTATCAAAGATACTCGAGGATAAGGGTTAAAAATATACCATTCTATGGAGATCAGGGGCGAACGAACACCCCATAATTTTATTATACCATATTTCTTCAAACTGAAACACAATTATCAAAGTATACTTACGCAGATAGATATGAAAAGTCTTTTTCCATTCTATGGAGGCCAGGCGCGAACGCAGACCCCACAATTTCATTATGGAAAGTTTACCAGACAAAAGCAAGTGTAAACGTAAATCTAATATAAATATTACTCATGTAGTAATCCTAACCAAATAAAAAAAAGCTCAATACAACTACAAAAGGAAGTAGAACTTGTCATAAAGAAAAGAAATCAAGACTATATCAATGCAACACTTAAAATTTACAAGGAAATTTATTGTTTGAAAAAAAACTAAAAAAAAAAAAAATTATTAAGAAATCCTTAATTCGGGGAGTTTCGAAGGATGCCATTCTTTACTTCAAAGGAAAGAAAGATATCATCAAATTATTAATATAGCTGAACTAAGAATTTGCTGATTATGGCATTAGATATAACAGCATTTTATGACAGTTGGTCATAAAATGCAAAAACCAGCAAATTCTTAGCTCGACCCTGCTAGTAATTTGCTAATATCTTTCTTCTAAAGAGAAGAATAACATTCTTTGAAACTCCGTAGATTAAGGATTTATTAATAAAAATTATTTTGGAGTATTCTGCCGAACAAACTACATGATTCCATTTCCGTTTGATGAAAACCGGTTTTCTTTTTTTTTTTTTTTTTTTTTTTTTTGTTGCAGACCATCTACTAGTTGGCCAGTTGTGTACAAAATCCCAAAAGCGATAGAAGTATTCTATCATATCTAAAAGTGACACAATGTTCAACGCGCGAGATCGGAGATGCGCTGCTGTACAATTCATGCTCTCTACCGATCCAAGTTATGACTAGGGCTATGACAACAGCATATTCTTTTCATTGCTTTGACTCTTGAGTATATATCCGACACAGTTAAACACAGTTAATCAACCAAGAACCACATCACTATATAAAAGCATGTAAGATATCAAGAGATGCATACTCGAGGGTCAAAACAAGGAAAAGAATATGCTGTTGTCCTAGCCCTGGTTATGACAACAGGACCATTGTCAGCATCCTCAAAATGCATCGCCGGATTGCCACAAATAAATGGTGACACACACAGCAACTGATATTTGCAGAATTTGTGAGTTTCTATTTTTTTTTTTTTTTTTTTTTTTTTACAAAGGCATCACCACATTATCAAGGCCCAGAGGCCACTCGAGGATAAGGGTTAAAGAGTGTACAGTAGAAATTGGTCAATATAGTAATCATTAGTAATGAAAATTTGGTAAATTTGATAACTTATATGGAACGGCTCATCAAGAACTTATTTACTTTAGACTTGAACACAACCATATTGTAGTCAGCCGGAAAGCAGGAAAACGGAAGACAATTCCACAGGCGTGCAGTTCTAAGAAAGAAGCTTTGTTCATGGAATCTACATTTAGGTTTAGGCACAGATAAAGAGTGGGGGAAATTATTGATAGTGTTTACAGCTAGACGAGTGTTTCTTGTGAAAGTTTGGCGAGGGGGGACCATAGATTGAAGCTCAGTTGAACACTTTCCATGAAAATAACGATACATCAGAGACAAACTCGCAACATCTCTTCTGTTAGATAGAGGTTGCAAGGAGGAGAAAAGGACATCTCCTACGAGGCTACGAAGTCTATTTTGAACTCTATCAAGGCAGGACAAGTCCTTTCTAGCAGCTCCTGCCCAGATGTGGCAACAGTATTCCATCCTTGGACGTACCTGGCTCTTATATAGATAGAGAATAGCATCAGCAGTGAGATATCTACCGGATCGATAGAAAGATCCCACCATTTTTCCAGCGGCCTTGGCAACAGATTTGATATACGTGTTCCATTTAAGATCAGGAGTAATGGTCAAGCCCAGAAGCTTGTCAAAACTTGAGGCCTCTTGAAGACGAGAGCCATTCATTTCAATTGATGACAAATGTGGATTAGAATGTTGATGATGTAAAGAGAGAAGCTTGGTTTTTTATATACTCATGCATCTTCCTTGGCAACTAGCAATATGAGAAACAACAACACGGCCAGAAGATAAGACCATGGAAACATGGCCTCAACAAAACGTAGATGTGGACTTTAGCATATAGAGGATCGATAGTGTCACACACACACACACACATACACACACACACACACATGAACACGCACAGCAACTGATATTTGCAGAATATGTCAGTTTGTGTTTTGTTTTATTTTTTACACTCTTGAACCTTTGTGAACCCCACTTGGCAACTGCCAATGTGAGAGACGACAACACAGCCAGAAGAGAAGACCATGTAAACAGGGTGGGGGTCGGCAATAGTCGAGCAGGCTAACACGGATCTGCAATGTAAAATCTGATGAAATGCAACACACGGATGATTTACTAAAAGTACTACATTTGCTCAATGTAGGACAAATTGGTTACGCTGATTTTTTTTTTTTTTTAGAGAATCGATGGTGTCACACACAACCCCAGAATATGACTGATATTTACAGAAGTTATCAAAGATTTTGTTTTGTGTTTGTTGTGTTTTGTTTTATTTTACTTTCTTTATACTTGTGACCCAGTGTGTAGCTCCCCCACCCCTCGGCAGCTGCCAATGCAAGAGATGATGACAAAGCCAAAAGAGAAGATGAAAGAGAAGAAATTCAATGCACACAATGTTGGGGTCAGCAATGATTGCTGAGCAAGTGAGCACATGGTCTTACACGACCTCAAATATTTATATGATTATATATTTCTATGCATTGGCTTCACTTCTGAACTAATTAACCGATCACTATGAATTTTAAGTATATATTTTTACTGTGTGTGTGTGTGTGTGTGTGTGTGTGTGTGTGTGACCTCTTGGTTTTACTGTATTCCAGAACAAGAATATAATTTGTATGTATTGGATTCACTCCTAAACTAATTAACCGATCATTATTAATTTTAATTATGTGTATATGATTATATATTTCTATTACTGGATTCACTCCTAAACTAATTAACCGATCATTATGAATTTTATTTATGTGCATATGATTATATATTTCTGTTATTGGATTCACTCCTAAACTAATTAACCGATCATTATGAATTTTATTTATGTGTACATGTTTATATATTTCTATTATTGGATTCACTCCTAAACTAATTAACCGATCATTATGAATTTATTACACTCGTATCCCACACGGAAGATAAATTTCAAAGCTCTCTCTTCTGGCTCGTACTCTTTGTGAAGTCATCAGTCCCACGTTCAAAAATTTATATTTTGTACAAGGTAATCACCACTTATCAAGGCCCAAAGGCCACTAAAGGATAAGGCTTACTGAATGTACGGTGGTAGTATAGTAATCGTTAATGGTGTAGATTGGGTAGAATTGGGATTATTTAAGGGGGGGGGCTCAACAAGAACTTCTTTACATTGGATTTGAAGACAGTGTTCTACAAGGTGGGCAGTTCTAAGAAACAAGCTTTCTTCATGGAATCTGGATTTAGATTTAGGCACAGATAGAGAGTGGAGGAAATTGTTGATAGTGGTTGTAACTAGTCGAGTGTTTTTTATGAAAGTTTGGCAAAGGGAGTATCATAGATTGGAGTTCAGACCAGCACTTGCCATGAAAATAACGATAAAGCAGAGAGAGGCTTGCAATGTCTCTTCTGTGGGAAAGAGGTTGCAGGGAAGAGAAAAGGGCATGATGCTGATGTAATTTCATAGTTTTCGTTCTCCTAGAATAGTTGCTCTGCCAATGCTTGTGGACCCAGTTTACCTAACTATCCCATTCATTGAATAACTTTTCCTGTCTATTTCGGAACAAACTGTAGTATCTGTTATGATACTACATTTTGTCTACTCTGTCCTCATTCAGTGAAGAAACAGTCCTTCTTTACCGAGGCAATTTTTATTTGTGTTCTAATTATGAGTGCTCGCTTTTGTATTTTCTCTATATTAACACCTGATTTTGTGCCTAACTTTGCCCTCATGGGGAGGCAAGTTAGTTTTAGCTGTTTGGATTGTGTTGATTTGTTACTTTTATGGATTATTTAATGCCGAAATATTATGATTATTGTAAGAGATTAATTATGAATGATTTATTAAGCACAGTCTGTTATTCTGCCAATAAGTGGAGGGTCGTCAGGGGTTTATACCTATTCTAACAGCATCAGTGCATAACTTATGCACTGCATAAGCGTATAAAGAAGATTTGATTAGATTTTAATTCGGGTTTTTTTTTCTGTGATGTGCATTTGTTAACACTATTCACTACCCACATTGATTATGATGATGACGACGATGATGGTGATAATGATGATGACGACCATGATGGTGAGGAGGAGAAGGGGAAGAGGATGATGATTATGAGGATGATGAGGGAGATCATGATATGGCTAATAAGAGGCAAGGAAGAGGATGACAAGGAGGAGAAGGATGATGAAGATGAGGAGGAGGAAGAGGATGATGAGGATTATGATGATGAGGAGGAGGGTGAAGAGGATAAGGATGATAATAATGAAGACGACGAGGAGGAGGAGGAGGAGGAGGACGACGACGACGACGACGATTTTCTTTTTACTAATGTTCACCCCAAAGAAAACAAATATTGCCACTTGCACGTAAGGGGCTACTAATTGGGACTATGCCTAAGAAAGATTAAGATGTTGGTTTATGTTGCATTTGAACTTCTGCATATCAGTACAGTTTGGGAAGCAGGTAGCAGGAAGGGAATTCCAAAGTCTAGCCGTTCTAGGGAAGAAGTTATTAGAGTAGAAAACTTTCTAACATTTAGGGACCGCAACAGTGAAGAGGCGATGGATGGATGGATGGATGGATGGATGAGGATGATGATGATGATGATGATGATGATGATGATGATGATAAGGAAGGGGGGAGGCGGAGGATATAAAAGTTGACAAGAGAAATGATAAGAAGAATGGATAAGGAGGATCGAGGTGTGGTGAGGGGGGGGGAGATAAAAAGAAGAATCGAGAATCCATGAGAAAAAGAAGAAGCAAGGAGAAGAGGGATGAGATGGAGAAAAAGAAGTGAGGAGGAGGAAGACGATGAGGAGAAAGGGTAGAAGGAAAAAGTAAAATCAAGACGGAGAAGGTAGGGAAAAGAGAAAAAATAGGGTCGGAAGAAAAAGAAAGAAAAGAGGAGAAAAAGAAGAATAGAAAAAGGGGGACAGAGAAGAAAAGGAAGGAGAAGAAAAAGAAAGAAAGAATGAGAGGTAAAGAGGAGAAAAAAGAAGGTGGAGAAAAAAAGAAAGAAGGAATGAGGAGTAAAGGAAGAGAAAAAGAAAAAGGGAGGGGGAAGGAAAGAAAAGAAAATTAAGGAGGGGGAGGAGGAGGGAAAGAGGAGGATGGGTAAAAGAAAGGAGGAAAGGAGGAGAGAAAAAAGAGGAGAGAAATAAGCGATGAAGGAGGAGGAAAGAAGGCAGGGGGTAGGGAAATAGGAGAAAAAGAAAATAGAAGGAGGAAGCAGGAAAGATAAAAAGAAGCAAGGAGGAGCAGTGTTAGGAGACAAAGAGAACGAGGGAAGAGGAGAAATATGAGGGAAAGAAAGGGATGAGACAGTTATGGCCTTCTACGGAACCAGATAAAATATATTTTCGCTTTGGGGACATTTAGAGGCAAAATTGAACTTACATAAGGTTATCGATTAAAAAAACTTACAAATCCTTTATTGCTGAAATTTCAAACCATAAGTATATATTTATTGCAATGCTGACTTGCCATTAAAATAATTGAATCAAAAAAAAAAAAAAAAAAATTTAGGGCTTTTTGCAGCTAATGAGAATTTTAACCCACAAATCATTATCCCAAATCAAAAAATGCTAAATTGTGTTCAATCAGTTTAGGGCACAGTTTCGATCTTCTGCATTCCATCGTCAGTTACGTTTCCGCGTTGCGCATGGAATATTGCAGTAGATGCTGTTCAGGGAGGGCGTGGTTAGCCCAGCCAAGCCCCTCTCCCTGTTTTTGCAACAGTAAAATTGTGAAAGTCTGAATGCTGGAGTGACTGGAGGGAGCAGTGCGGAATACAGTGCGGAATAACCATAGAACATGGTTTAGAGGAGGGCATCCTATAGAGTTTTGACATCCTCACCTCCACCCTGACGTTGTTTTCATTCTGAAGGGTGGGGTGGGGGAGCAGGTAGTCAGGGAGGGGGGATTCTTGCTTCAAATTGTCCCACACACGGAAATTGCTATTTTGATGCGTCATTATTTCTCCTCATACACTTTTTTCTATCTTCTTTATTTTATTTTTTTGTTTTACTTCAGTCGAAATTCTCAGGAATAAAGGGGGATAACTCTTGATCTCTATATGAAATGCATAGATATTCGAGTATCCCATTAAAATTCTCCTTTACCTCACAAACACTTGACCAATTGAATATTTTATAGTATATCTTTGCGGGGTTTTTTTTTATTTGTTTTTTGTTTTTTTTTGGCCTCTTGGTCTTACTGGATTCTAGAACAAGAATTCTTCTAGTCTGGTGGAGTATCCAGCTTCATGTTGCTACTTAAGGTAGCATAACTTGGACGATGAACCATTTCTCGTAAAAGCCAGTGTGAGTTAGCCATACCGATGAGATCTTATTTAGGCTTCGAATACTGTATTATTATGGATTCCAGAACGAGATTTCTTCTTGTCTGGTGGATTATCGAGCTTGAGATAACATCACCTAAAGAAGGTGCACCATAGCTTGTAAAAGCCAGTGTTGGCTAGCCATACCGAGGAGATCTTATTTGGGCCATGATGATTTTGAACATATAGTCAGGGTTTATTTGTAGCAAAAAGCATCCTCATGCCAGGTTTTCTTGTCAAATCCATACACATGTACAGAGAAACATTAGACATTCAAGGACAGTGACTAGTAGGCATTTAAGTATTCTCCTATTACTCTCTCTCTCTCTCTCTCTCTCTCTCTCTCTCTCTCTCTCTCATATATATATATATATATATATATATATATATATATATATATATATATATATATCTACTTCATATACTAACATAAAATTAATATACGAAAGTATAAATTTATGCGTAAATTTAAGTATTTACTTCAACAGTGCTCAATACGTAGGTAGAGCTAGTTAGTAAGTTATAAAATACTATACTTACTATATATATATATATATATATATATATATATATATATATATATATATATATAATTATTTTCTACTATAATAATTAATAATTAAATACCTACAGACACTAGTGTTTCATCCTTTCGGGAATCTTCAGTGCAGGGTGTCACGATTACTACCAGTCGAACGATTCGAACCCCGCATCACGAGACATCTCTGGCTCGATTAGCGAAGACCGTATCCATTCGGCTACCATTAACCGCTTGAAATAACGTTGAATTTTTTTAAACATCTTAATTTTAAGTGTTCATTTACGTCAGGCAGACAGTGATCTAATCGTTATACGATGATCTAAGCATAAGAGCTAAATTGACCGACTTTTAATTCAACTGAAAGTGCTCAACGATAAGAAACGAATTTCTTAAAGGGGCTGTCATAATTATTTTCTACTATAATAATTAAATACCTACAGACACTAGTGTTTCATCCTTTCGGGAATCTTCAGTGCAGGGTGTCACGATTACTACCAGTCGAACGATTCGAACCCCGCATCACGAGAAATCTCTGGCTCGATTAGCAGAGACCGTATCCATTCGGCTTCCATGTGATGGGACGATTCCAATATTTTTCCCGCTTCTGATACAATTACCGATTTCAATTCCAATTCTTTATAAATCTCTAATTATTTAACTATAAGATTGTTATTTCCCCCGCTTTTCATAAAAACACACGTTAAATATGCAGATATTTTCCTAAACGTCAAAATACACTTGTGGAGGATGATCTATCGATTTTAGCTTCACCAGTAATTTAAAATCAATAAATATTTATTATTTTATCCTTATTACCAGCAGTGGGAGATTTTGGTTTAAACAAAATCAAATACAAAAAAAAAAAAAAGAAAAGACAATTGAAAGAATCGTTTTGCCATCGGAAAATAGGCATTAATTTTTCCAATTCTAATACCGATACCCCCAAATCTTCCGATTTTTCCGATTCCTGGTTCCGATTCTGATTCCGATTAATCATCCCAACACTGATATATATATATATATATATATATATATATATAGATATATATATATATATATATATATATATATATATATATATATATATATATATACTAGCAAAAGTACCCGTCATAGACTGGGTTCAAAAACAGCCTACAGAAAATGGACTCTGATTTATGAAAGTATGATAAAACAGGCAGTTTTTGTCTATTAATTCTTTTTTCGGTCCTTTCCAACTTCTGAATAACAGTCTTCACTTCTGGCGGGAAGTGGCTGATGTAATCACCATATTTATTATAAGTCCGAGTACTTTTCAATCCTTCAGGATTCATCATCAGGGATAAATTAATCTAACTGGTTTTGAACAATTTATAAAGTTTTTGGGGTTTTTTTTCCTCTTCATTTGTTAATTATTTTATTCATCTTTTTTTCCATTGGTTAAAATTAATAGCATCCTGAAATATTTGCAAAACTATTAAAATCAATAACTCTACAAACACTTCAGGATGTTATTACTATTTCTAAAGTTTATTTTATTAATAGTTGGCTTTTTTTTTTAGATTTTATTAGTAATGCTTCTAGTATTTCAAGTTTCCGTTTATTATTGAATATGTATATATCTATCTATCTATCTTCTATACTCCTATAAATTCGTGTTTTTTTTTTTTTTTGTGTGTATTGATATTCCTATTAAAACCCCTCTTTTCTATTTATTTAAAAAGAAAATACAATTTTCTTATATATGGATCATGGAATTGAATTCATCTGCAAAAGATCTAGCTAATTTGCATATTCTTTTAAACATTCATTTTAATTAATTCCCCATTAGTTTTTTCGGTTTTCATATGGGATGATCATTTTTAGTTAACTACTAGCATGGGTGCCCGGTGTTGCCCGGGTATTTGGAGATGTATGTTGAGCAAAAAAAAAAAAGAAAAGTGGTCAATTTTTTAACTTTGACCCCTATTATGACCCTTTAAATTTAATTGTTCTGGGCTCCAATTAAGTTATTAAGTTAGATCCATGTCCAAGGAACCTATATCTAAAATCTCAAGAGTTTAGGCCCAAAATTGTCGGAGGAGTTTGGTAGAGTTCTCAAAGGTCAAATCGTTGAACTTTGACCCCTTAATCGCCAAATTTCTGGCCGAAAACCGATCATATTGGTTTTCCCAAATCTCAGTACCCAAATTTCGAGTCTGTAAACTGAAAATTGACAGAGTTATTGCGTAGGGAAATGTACACACACATCGGAATCAGAACCGAGAATCGGAAAAATCGGAGCTTTTTGAGGTATCAGAATCGGTATCAGAATCGGAAAAAATTGAGCCTATTTTCCGATTTAGGCACAGATAAAGAGTGGGGAAAATTACTGACAGTGGTTTCAGCTAGACAGGCGTTTTTCATGAAAGATTGGCAAGGGGGAGGGGACCAGAGATTGGAGCTCGGACGAGCACTTGCCATGGAAATAACAATAAAACAAAGACAGGCTCGCAACGTCTCTTCTGTGGAAGAGCGGTTGCAGAGAATAGAAAAGGGCATCCCCTACTAAGCCGTGAAGCCTATTTTGTACTCTGTCAAGGCAGGATAGGCTGTTTTTAGCAGCTCCAGTCCAGATGTGGCAGCAGTCCTCCATCCTTGAACGTACTTGGCTTTTATATAGATAGAGAATTGCATCAGTATTGAGATATCTTCTGGAGCGGTAAAAGGATCCCACCATTTTCCCAGCGACCTGGGCAATAGACGATGTACGACGTGTTCCATTTCAGATCAGAAGTAAAGGTCAAACCCAGAAGCTTGTCAAAACATGGAACCTCTCCAAGACGAGAACCATCCATTTCAATTGATGCCAGGTGGGGATCAGAGTGTTGATGATGCTGCAAATGTGTCAGTTCCTCAACGTACTCAACAGTTAAACTTGTGCCATTCAACTTTATGGAAAATTTTGTGTAAAGGTCTTGGTTCGTGCACTTACAAGATTCAACTTGTGCAAAAGTTGAAGTCAAACGATCGTCATTCACGATGTATATTTAGTGAATGAACCGAATATGAAAACATTGTCGTTGATTCACAATTTACTTTCAAAATTATGTTCAGTGATGAAGCATATTTTTTGTTAAATGATTATGTCCATAAACAGAATTGCCGAATTTGGAAGCGATGATAATCCACAAGCTATGATCGAAGCATCATTAAACCTAGAACTGTCAATATTTGAGGCTGGGGAAATCAAAATTATGATGGTCAGAACGTGTATGTATATATATATGAAATGTATTTATACAAACATTGATGGCTACATATGTGCATACATGTTTCTATAATCACCCGCGTTGGGGGATTACGTCTTCAGGCCAAGAATTATCGTCAAGAATTCTTGGCCTGAAGACGTAATCCCCTAATGCGGGTGTTACAGAAACATGTATGCACATATGTAGCCATCAATGTTTGTATAAATAAATTTCATATACCTGCTCTGTTTACTCATTGAGCACTCTTTGGTAGACACATGTTGTTTCATTGGATGTACTTCTAGGAAACTAAACTCTACTGGCTAAATATATATATATATATATATATATATATATATATATATATATATATATAGAGAGAGAGAGAGAGAGAGAGAGAGATTGTTGATTTATTTATTTTTTTATAAACGATTTTGTGGTATTTTTTCTTCTTTTTTTTTTTTTTGCTCCTTTATCGCTTTTTAAGAAAGAAGTTATCTGCCCTTTGTTTGCATTCTAGTCGCCCCACATTTTAGGACGTATTATTTGTAATTATTAATATATTATTTAAATATTTATTTAAAGATTTTTACGTGCATAAAAGTAAGTTAGCCATAGACATGCATATTTCGAAGTATCACAATTATACCCATAAAAAGTCAGTGTTTAGTGTGCTTATGGGCTGGAGAAATCCATATGTCTTTAAAAATGATGATGGTCAGAACGTAACAGTCAACGGTGAGCGATAGAGGAAAAATAATTACCAACTTTGTGTAATAACTGGAAGATATTGATGCTGCAGATGTGGTTTTGGCTGCACGGAGCCACATGCCACACAGTGCGTAATACGATCAATTTACCGAGGAAACATTTGATGAACGAATAATTTCAGAAAAACTGACCAGTTAACTGGCCACCTGGTTTGTACGATTTAACCCAATTAGATTATTTTCTTTGGAGATATGTAAGGTCCCATACTTACGTTGATAAACTAAACTGAATAGACTATTTAAAAGACAACATTCGGCACATTGTTGTCGAAATACAGACTAATTCATTGCATAGATTTTGTGGAAATTGGACCTCAAGATTATGCTATATACGCGCAAGCCGTGGGGGTCATATGCGCGAAATTGTATTTAAATTATAATTTCCAAAAATTAATCTTTGGAATGAACCAAATATTTGTATAATGAAAGATATTTTTTTGTTATATATTTTAATTTAAATTTCGCCGCCTTAAAAAAGCATGTTATATATATATATATATATATATATATAGAGAGAGAGAGAGAGAGAAAGAGAAAATAAAAAGGAACAAACCGTATTATGTGTTCATCAACGTTTCGTCTTTAAAAGAAGTCTCGAAATAAAGACGAAACGTTGATGAACACATAATACGGTTTGTTCCTTTTTATTTTCTCTATTTTGTTGGAATACTATTTACATTATTTTCATCATATATATATATATATATATATATATATATATATATATATATATATATATATATATATATATATATAGTAATTTATAAAATATATATGGCGATTAAGCTACACTGAATATTCCGCGATTCATCCATAGCTTAATCGCCATATATATTTTATAAATTACTAACTAGCTCTACCTACTATTGAGCATTTTTGAAGTAAATACTTAAAGTTTACGCATAAATCTATACTTTCGTATATTAATTTTATGTGAGTAAATGAAGTAGTTATATATATATATATATATATATATATATATATATATATATATATATATATATATAAAAGAAAATAGGACAATAAAATTATTAATGTATACACCAAAATACTAATTTATTATTAACTGTTTAAAAAATAGTTATGCAAATTAATCATAGAAATAGATGCATTTGGGTCTTTGCTTTCCATCATATAGTATTTCAGAAGAATATGTTTATTATTGGTTTAAGTAACTTTGAGCCGCTTTGATGTTAATAGAGGCGTAATAAATAGAAAATCTTTTACATTTACCCATTTAGATTTTATTAGCTGGGCGCCCGGCGTTGCGCGGTCGCAAAATACGCTTAATTTTTTTTTTTTTATTACATTTTCACCCCAAACAAGGCACATTGTCATTTTGATGTAGGGGGCTACTATCAGGGACATAAGCTACGAGGGTACTATGTGGGGAGTTGGACAGCAAGATATCGGTTCACGCTACACTTGAACTTCTGCATGTCAGTACAGTTGGGGAAGCAGGAACCCGGAAGGGAATTCCAAAGTCTATTGGTTCTGAGGAAGAAACTACTGGAGTAGAAGGCTTACATCTAGGGATCTCAACTGTGAAATGGTGCGATTTTGCTGCTTGTCGGGTTTATTGGGGGTATTTACGTCGAGGTGGGTACAAGGGCTTGCAGTTCGTCGTTAAAGTACTTGTAGAACAGGCAGAGGGATGCTACATTTCCTTGATGGGACAGAGGCTGAAGCTTAGATGACAGTTCAGGACCTATCAGGTTGGCGACTCTCTTTTGAATCTTATCTAGGAGTAAGAGACTAGAAGCAGATGCACCAGCCCAAATATGACAACAATATTTTAATATATGCAGATTTCGTATTTATAAAGTCAATTCTCTATCGACTATTGATTATTATATTGTACCTAACATAT
This sequence comes from Euprymna scolopes, assembly GCF_053919585.1. Lineage (NCBI taxonomy): Eukaryota > Metazoa > Mollusca > Cephalopoda > Sepiida > Sepiolidae > Euprymna > Euprymna scolopes. Next base: position 15,672,683 of record NC_136512.1, read on the forward strand.
AGTAGTGATTTCAAAAGTAAATAAAAATTTGACTTGGGTACCATAAGTGAGAATCGAAACCAAAACATACATTTGAGCTATCGTCAGATGGATAACAATTAGGTAAAAATGAACCGATTTTAAGGTATAAATATTTGCGCATGCGTACACATAACCTATGCCCACCATGTTCCAATTTCTTTAAATTTTAACCCCTTAGCAGCTATTTTTACCGGCTAAAAACTCATAAAAGAATCATTTAACCCACCTCGCGACGCTTTATGACCGTGCTTCGCGGAGGAAATGCACTTTTAAAAAAATGGAGACACATATACATACATACATACATACATACAGACAGACAGACAGACAGACAGACAGATAGACAGACAAACAGACGCGTATACACAGACAGTAAATTAGATTTATATTTTATTTATTTATTTAAGCTGTTTTTCCTTCGAATTTTGCTAACGGGGTGGGGGAGTATTTATTCTGTTTCCTCTTTTTATGCCCCTTTCCCTTTCCCTTTTTCCTTTCCTTCTTTTGATCTTTTAAGCACTTCCTTTTGTTTTTCTTCAAACTCATTCATTCATGCATATATGCCAATGAATTGACTCTGCGTTCTTCTGAAGACAAAGTCGCGTAGTGCAAAGTAGTAGATGGGAAGTGGTGGGCGGAGTAGTGAAGCGAGGGGGGGGGCTATTTATTTGTGACTATCAAAAAAGAAGAAAAAAAAATAGAAACCACTCCCAGGGATGACAGTGAGAAGTTGAAGAATAGGAAATTGTTTTTCTTTCTGCTCATCTTCCTTCCACAAGTTTCCTTTATTATCATTGGCTCACAAAGAGCTTTCACACAGGTCATCAAAGATTTCACTGAATACGGCCAGTGATATTCCCTGGAAGCTGAGTGACAACAAGTCTTCCCAAATTTTCCAGTACTCTCCACCTTTTCCTATTTATGATTACTATATCCTGTTAATAACATTTGCAAATAACTTTGCATTATCGCAATAGCTGCTTGCCATTGATTTCTCGTTAGCAGCAGTCATTAGTCTTTACTGGAATTTGAGTGGCAACAAGCCTCCCCAAGGTCCCAGTTCTCTTCGCACTTATACAGATCAGGTCTGTTCAGTGCTCACTCCTCGGTCTTTCCTTCCTCATTGGCTATTTGGCTATTCGATCTCACTCTTTTATTTGGGGCAGGGGGCAGTGATATGGTAATTGGGGGGGGGGGGTAGAGAACTTATAAGTATGCAGCTTCAATGTTCCTGGGTCCATGTAGCGCTTCATGGTTTGTTTCTGTAGCAGTTTGCCTGGCTCGCGCTTGTTGCTCCTGTGTGTTAGTTTCCACATTCCAGGGGTTTCCTTAATATTTCAGCTGTTTTCATTATTGTTATTTGTTGTATTTTTCCAGTCAGTCCTCTGATTCCAATTTCTCCCATTCTTTTTTCAAAGTTTTTATTATTATTATTATTATTATTATTATTATTATTGTTGCTGTTGTTGTTGTTGTTGTTGTTGTTGTTGTTGGTGGTGGTGGTGGTGGTAGTAGTAGTAGCAGTAGTAGTAGTAGTAGTAGTAGTAGTAGTAGTAGTAGTAGTAGTAAATGCATGTCTGTCACTAATGTGGAAACTGTTGACTGGAATCTTTGCGGAGAAAATTTATGAACATCTTGAGAGTAATGGTGTTTTTCCTGACGAACAGAAGGGGTGTCGGAAAGGCTCGAGAGGTACTAAAGAGCAACTACTGGTTAATGCAGGATGCAAAGAGGAAGAAGAGGAATCTGAGCGTAACATGGATCGATTACAGAAAGGCTTATGGCATGGTTCCTCATTCATGGATATGTGAAACACTATTGATGATGAAGATTGCTGAGAATGTGGTTTAAATGTAAAGTTAACAAACATCTTAGGATGCTCACTATAAATCTAGGTAGCTCCTAATCAGAGTAACCTCTGTTTCAGTAATAATGTGGTTTGTGTGTGTGTGTTTGTGTGTGTGTGTGCATTTGTCCAAATCTATGGTTACTTATGTGTGTACATAAGTGTATGTATGTATGTATGTATGTATGTATGTATCTTTGTATGTATGTATGTATGTATGTATGTATGTATGTATGTATGTATGTGTGTGTGTGTGTGTGTGTGCATTTGCATGTAATTTTCTTATCTTCTTTTTTTTGCTGAGGATGAGGCATCCTACTGGATGCCAGACATTCATGGTTTAAGATACTTCAACCTAGAAAATTTTAAAGGTTATAAGCAACCCTTTAAGGATAATTGTTTATATCTCTCCTGCACTTGGTTCACCGGGTGTATCTGTCAGGTAGTTTTCTTTTTTAATTCTTTTTCATGAATCTGGTTGACTTTTCACTATTTTCAATTCCTTTTCAGCACAGCCCAAATCAAAAACATTTCTATTAACCTTTAATGTCATTTATGATAAAACCAACATAAGTTGTTGATATAACTAAATTGAGATCTGGGTGTGTGAGGGACCGGGTAAGATTTAGGCTATGTGTGTGTGTGTGGGGGGGGTAGAGTTATGGTTAAGCTCCCGGTGTGTGGGGGGGTTTAGGGTTAGGCTCAGGGTGTGTATATGAGGAGGGTAGGGATGAGGTTACAGTTAGGCTCTGAGTGTGTGTAAGGGAGGGAGTTAAGGTCAGGGTTAGGGCACCATGGTTAGGGTTGGGCTCTGGGTGTATGGGGGGTATGGTAAGGGTTAGGCTCTGGTGTGGGGGGTAGTGTTCAGGTTAGGGTTATTTCAATAAATAGACTTTTTTTATAGAATTTTAATTTTAAAATTCAGATTTTCAGTTCTTTTGTGTGTGTGTGTGTGTGTGTGTGTGTGTGTGTGTGTGTGTGTGTTTATTTGTGCAAATTTATGAGTACATGTACATGACTGATGAGCAGGCAACGAAACATGTGTCAGTGGATAATTATATTTAAAAAACAATATATATATATATATATATATATATATATATATATATATATATATATATATATATATATAGTAATTAAAAGTAATCTACTTTTTAGAAGGACAGAGAAAATAAAATTCAAAAGATGAGGTTAGAAAGAACGACCACGTGCAAATTTTTATTTTTAAATAAACAAACCTTCATCCATTTAAAGTTTCAAATTTTCGTCTTATATCAAAGTCCTCATCAGGCATTTTTTTTCAAAACAATACATTTTTTCTCTTTTATTTATTTATTTTTTTTTTTTTCTTACTTGCCATGGTGTCGTTTGGCACAGTTTATTTGTGGAAGATGGTGATTGTGTATTGTCCAGTCCAGTGGGTCCGGCGGCCGTTCATGCATAAATGTATTGCAATTAGAAGTAATCCACTTTTAGAAGCAATGAAGTTCAAAACATGAGGCTACAAAAAACGATTAGTACAAATTTTTCTTTTGAAATAAACAAATAGCCATCCATTTATATATATATATATATATTTTTTTTTTTTACATGGGGGTCACCACTTATCAAGGCCCGAAGGCCACTCAGGGATAAGGGTTATTGCGTGTACAGTAATCAATAATATAGTATTGTAGTAATCATTAGTATTGGGGCTTTTGATAGAGTGTCTTACTTAAGGGGGCGGTTTGTCAGGAGTTTGTTTATGTTGGACTTGAAGACGACCAAGTTGTAGTCAGGTGGGAAACAGGCAAGCGGCAGAGAGTTCCACTGGCGTGCAGTTCTAAGAAAGAAGCTTTGTTCATGGAATCTACGTTTGGATTTAGGCACAGATAAAGAATAGGGAAAATTATTGACAGTAGTTTCAGCCAGACAGGTGTTTCTCGTGAAAGATTGGCGAGGGGGGGACGAGGGATTGGAGCTCAGACGAGCACCTGCCATGGAAATAACAATAAAACAAAGGCAGGCTCGCAATGTTTCTTCTGTGGGAGAGAGGTTGCAGAGAAGAGAAAAGGGCATCCCCCACTAAACCATGGAGTCTATTTTGTACTGTCAAGGCAGGATAGGCTGTTTTTAGCAGCTCCTGCCCAGATGTGGCAGCAATATTCCATCCTTGGACGTACTTGGCTTTTATATAGATAGAGAATTGCGTCAGTAGTGAGATATCTTCTGGAGCGGTAGAAGGATCCCACTATATATATATATATATATATATATATATATATATATATATATATATATATATATATATATATGTATGTATGTGTTTAAAGAAAAAATAGAAAAAACCGAATGAAATTATTAAAAAATCAACGTTTCGTCCTTGTTTCAGAGGACATCTTCAGGATAATTGAAATAAAAATGTGATAAAAGAAAAAGTCATAGATCGTGCGAAAAAAGACAGTTTTTTAAATCCAACCCATGTCGGGAAAGGACGAATATGTGTGCGTATGGGAAGGTTGGGTTGTTTGATGTCTATATATACACTTTTAAAAATGCATTAAAATAAATATGTACATTTTTTTTTTTTTTTTTTCTTCTGCGAAACTACTCATTTTCCTGAAACATTCAAGGAAAAAACGGCTAGCCAGGATCCACCCTGATACCTTGCTCTTTGATTATTATTTTCCCTATGCTAGGGGTTAAATGGTAGAAGCCTTTTCTTTGCGTAATAGTATTAGTATTCAATATTAGTGCTGATTCTAAAAGTCTTCTTTTAGCTCTATCTATCACGTATTTAATAATTTTCGCTTGATCTAAATTGAATGAGTGATCGTGTTCTGCACAATGGCAAAAGAGTGCATTTAGGGCGTTACCATTCCTTATATCTCTTCTGTGCTCGTTAAGTCTTAATTTCAATTTTCGTTGTGTTTCACCTATGTACGCTTGTTGACAGTTGTTACATGGGATGGAATATATACCGGCATCGGATGTGAGGGTTTTGGGAGAGTGCTTGGTAGTTTTTAATGTCTGTTTTATGGTTGAGGAAGTTGTTTGTATCAGGTGAAAACCAAGTCTATTAAGAGTGTCGTAGATTTTTGTATTTTTGGTGTGGGTGGGAATGAATGATATATATATATATGTGTGTGTGTGTGTGTGTGTGTGTGTGTGTGTGTGTGTGTGTGTGTGTGTGTGTGTGTGTGTGTGTGTCAGTGGATAATTATATTTAAAATATATATATACATTTTAAATATTGAAATAAATAAATAGTTATATATACATATGGATGGCTATTTATTTATTTCAATATTTAAAATAAAATTATCCACTAACACATGTTTCGTCATCTACGACTCATCAGAGTGGCTGAATCTAGCGAAATTCAAAATCGGGACCCCATGGTAAGAAGCCTAAACTTCTACCACTGGTCCATCTCGCACGACTGTTCGAATATATCGCGATTTATCTGGATGTTATTTATTTGTTTTTGTTTTTGTGATACGTTTGGAATGAATTTAATTATTTATACAAAAGTACATTTTTACCTAAATGCGAGTTGGAATAATTTTCCCTTTTATTCGCCTCGCGACCATCAGTTCATTTAGCCCACCAACGGTAAGTTGAATTTGCTTGATAAAATGTATGGAACACTAAACTTGGTGATAAAATTTCAATTTGAAGATTATGCTTTGAATAATAGAAGATTTTCATGCTTGTGGAAGCTTCCTTATTGCTTTGTTCTTTAAATTAGGCATTTCTGTTCTCCAGGCTCTCCCCTACCTTTAGTTTTTTTTTTTTTTTTTTTTTTTTACACAGTGATCACCACTTATCAAGGCCCGGAAGCCAGTCAGGGATAAGGGTTATTGCAAGTACATTACGTTAGTCTGGAGATTTGATGAAGTGTTTAATTCAGGGGGCGGTTCATTAGGAATTTGTTAACATTGGACTTGAAGACATCCAAGTTGTAGTCCGGAGGGAAGCAGGCAGACGGAACAGAGTTCCACAGGCGTGCAGTTCTAAGAAAGAAGCTTTGTTCATGGAATCCGCGTTTTGATTTAGGCACAGATATAGAGTGGGGGAAATTTTTCACAGTGGATTCAGCTAGACGGGTGTTTTTCGTGAAAGATTGGCGAGGGGAGACCAGAGATTGGAGTTCAGACGAGCACCTGCCATGGAAATAACGATAAAACAAGGATAGGCTCGCAATGTCTCTTCTGTGGGAGAGAGGTTGCAGGGTAGAGAAAAGGGCATCCCCCACCAAGCCACGAAGTCTATTTTGTACTCTGTCAAGGCAGGATAGGCTGTTTTTAGCAGCTCCTGCCCAGATGTGGCAACAGTATTCCATCCTTGGACGTACTTGGCTTTTAGTGAGCTGTAGCTTCACCAGTGACCCCTAAATCCTCTAACCCTAACCCGTGACCCCTAAATCCTCTGCTTTTCTTGTGTTTCAACACGATTTTGATTTCGTTTCTAATTCAATGTCTTTTACATTTTAAGATTCCGTTTTTTTTTGTTTCATCCTTCATTATGGCTACTAAAAAAGTTTCACAAATCTCACTAACTCTTGACAGCACCTGTTTCATAGCTCAGAATCATTCATGTAATTATTATGTCAATTTTTGAATTTATGCCGCCCTTAACCGATCAGAGGAAAAGAAACTCATCAACTTTAAAAGAAAATAAAGGAATCTGAAAATCAAATATGTTTTTTCTTTGTTATGCTATCTTTGAATTTTAATGTAGAGTCACCAACACTAAATCAACATATTAATAAATTGTATCCATACTGTTATAAATTAACATAAAAATATCTTATTCAATATTTTATTAATTTATTATTTATAATTGGTTTATATTTATTTACTGAGATAATATTGATAACGATCAAATCCATAATGTATGTATTTATGTTGATTTTATACGAAACTAATTATCAAATATATATCTATATCGCTATCTTTATCTCTATATTATATAAAAAGTCATATGGTGTGTGTGTGTGTGTGTGTGTGTGTGTGTGTGTGTGTGTGTGTGTGTGTGTGTGTGTGCGTGTGTGTCTGTGTGTGCGTGTGTGTGCTTGTTCCTTTCTCATAGGTTCCAAAACAGCTGAGCCCATTTTTTTACAAATTTCACACAAAGCTAATTTATATGTTTGGAAGTGTTCTTAGATATGTTTTGCATAAAAATTCAACTAATAAATATCGAAAATCAAAAAAATTCAATCTTAAAAATAGCTTTTCTCTTTTATAGATAAAAAAGAATCATTTTACAGGGGAATATTTTACGTTACTCTAGCCAAGGGAAATAATAAAAATAGAGCAAATCATTTTTTTTCTTGAAAAAACAAACATTTATTATAATCTGGAGACATAGCTTAGTGATAGAGCATTTGATTACAGATCGAATGATCACCTGTTCAAGCCCAGGTCTACCTCACCATTTTATTTTAATTCTTTCTTATTAATGAGTTTAATTTACAATAAAAGAAAAGGTACCATTTAAAATCACCGCAAATCATTACTTTGTTTGCATATTTTAAAACTAAATATTTATCAGAAGTGACTTTTCCAGGGCATTCATCGTCAAGCACAAATATCAGCTGATGTAAACAAATACAGACGGAATTTGATGAACGACATTATCAATATTATTTTTTATTTATTTATTTATTTATTTTTTGCGAATTAGTCCACCGGGCAAATTATTCCTCGTAATATTTAATAACCAATGGAAGATTGATTCTATAATAATAATACATACTCAATCTGCATAAATTAAAATATCATGTTTAAGCGTATTGTACAACCGTGCAACGCAAAATCCGATCCCGCATTTTGCTAATCCCTACCTTCTGATGAGAAGGAAAGTATTTCTTCGAAACTCTGCGGATTAAGGACTATCTACTAATTTTGTGCTTCCTTTTTAAAATTATATATGTTTTAACATGTTTTATTGATTACTTGTTCTTATATATATATATATATATATATATATATATATATATATATATATATATATATATATATATATATACTAGCAAAAGTACCCGTCGTTCACTGGGTTCAAAAACAGCCTACAGAAAATGGACTCTGATTTATGAAAGTATGATAGGTTATGAAAAGGAAGGGTTGTAAAGAGATAGCTTTGAATTTGGGGGTATCAAAACCAAAGCAAAATATGATGAAAGTAAAAATAAAATAGATAACCCCCATAATTTATTATACCATACCTGTTCACGCTGAAACACTTATCACAATATTCTGTGGATCTATATTAAAAAACCTTGTTAAACTTTGTGACATATTTCCATTCTATGGATGTCAGGTGCGAACGAACATACCATAATTTTATTATACCGTATTTCTTCAAACTGAAACATAATTATCAAAGTATACTTACGCAGATAGATATGAAAAGTCTTTATTAAAATTTGTGCCTATTTCCATTCCATGGAGGCCAGGCGCGAACACAGACCCCACAATTTTATTATACCATCCCTATTTAAGTTAAAACATACTTATCAAAGTATTCTTATGTACATCTATATCAAAAACGCTTGTAAACGTTTTTTTTTATTTTTTAATTTTTTATTTCCATACTTTGTGGACCATGCGCGAATGCAGACCCCACAATTTTAATGAATCATCGTTCTGTCAGATCAAGCATACCCATTCCTGTGTCTCGATACATTTTCTATCATTATATGTAATCAGTTTTTTAAAATAGTCAACCATATAGGAGCCTATTCGTGACCACACACACACACACACATTCAGCTTTATATATATATATATATATATATATAAGAATACAAATTAAAGATTGTAAATTACACTCGACAACAATTTTTTATTTTTTGAATGTTGTCTAGATTTCTACAAGTGATTTTTTTGCACTGCTGAATCAGGAAATAGCATCCGTTCCACGTCAGAGCTTGAACTTCAGTTTCTTCAAACTTCTGGAATGTTTAGCGGCAGGGAGGTCCAACAGTAGTCAGCGATCATGACTGCATCCCAGCGACCCTGATACCTGGTCTCCATTTCTTTCATGTCCTGATGGAATCTCTCCCCCTGCTCGTCACTCATTGAACCCAGGTTCTTAGCAAACCAGTCCATATGGGAAAGTAGGTAGTGCATTTTGATGCTCATGTTGCAGATCAGGTTTCCGAAAACAGTCATCATGTTGTTTACAAGTTCTGCATAATTTATGACCTTATTGCTACCAAAAAAGAAAAAATTCCTTCCACGCTTCCAGTTCCACTTCATTCATTCAGTTTTCGAACTCTGTATCTCTAATGAGCTGACAGATCTGAGGACCATCAAAGATGCCAGCTTTCAACTTCTCCATGGTTAATCCTGGAAAATCCTAGCACAAGTAAGTGAAGCAGTCACCATACATGTCGAGAGCTTTGGCAAACTGTTTGATCAAGCCAAGCTTAATGTGCAATGGTCGGAAGATTATTCTGTCCCTGTCTACCATTAATGACGTTCCTTTCTTTGCAAGGCACCAGTTCCTTCCGTACAGGCCTGTTCTTCTTTGTGTGATGCTGAGCACAGTCCCCACTATCCCACATGCACAGGAAACATGGATACTTGGTGAAGGCAAACTGTTGTCCCAACAAAAAGTTCATCACCTTCAGGTCAACATTAATAAACCACTTTTGCTGATCATAACCAATTTTCTCGAGCACATACTTCACTGCTTCATATTTCTCTTTCAGTGCAGTCGAGTGAGCGATGGGTACATTGGCAAACTTGTTGCCGTTGTGTAACAGAACACATTCTAGTGATCACTTGCTGCTGTCAATGAACAGTCTCCAATCTTTGGGTTCGTACTGTGGCACCCCAAGCTTGAGCAGGAGCTATGCAATATCTGCAAAGTACACCAAGTTCTTTTCTTTAGAGGAAAAAAACGGAGGTATTCTTTATGCATGTTGCGGAAGAAAGTGATGTTAGCACTGTCAGAAGGAGATTTTTTCCTTCAATCTGGATGCCAATATTTCAGCAGAGTTCTTGACAAGCTGAGGTCGCGAACTAGATCAACTGCTTTTGGGAAAATGGATGTGGAGCATCATCTTCAGCCACCACTTCTTCTTCTTCTTCTTCTTCTTCTTCTTTTTCTTCTTTTTCTTCTTTTTCTTCATGCCCTTTAAAACTGGACGTATCTTCGTCACTAAAGTCCGGAAATTCTCTAAAGATAGGCATTGGAATTTCACCACAATGAACTATAGGACGACATTCTGATTGAAGATCAGGATACTTAAGGCTGTCCTGGTTCTTTCTGTTGATCCCAGTTAAATTAACAGCACAGAAGTAGCAGTCAGTGACATGGTTTGTCGGCTCCCTCCAAACCATGGGAATTCCAAAGTTCAGACTCCTCTTGCCACTGATCTACCCACGCAGAGTCTTGGTGCATGCCTTGCACACCATGTGTGGCACCCAAACTTTATCCTGGTCACCAAGTTTAATACCAATATAAGCATGGTAAGCACATCTTACGGAACTTGTGACTGGTTTCCTATTAGGAGCAATGGTGTAGTTTTCACATATGTAGGAGAACACGTCGACCTGATTTCTGCACGATCTTCGGAACGAAGCAATCTCATTCACCTGCAAAACAAAAACAGGTACAAATAGTCATCAATTAACTTACACAGAGGATAACAATACACACAAAAAGCAAAAGCATTAAGGAACACGTTGCCATGATAATAAACAAACAGGATTGCCAGATTTCACATGCAACAAATTCAAATTTAAAAAAAGAAAAAAGTAAATTAAAGACGGAAGATCAAACATTTTTAAAAGTTAACCACACGGAATTTTACCCTCACCAATTTCTTCTAAAATACTCCACACATATGTACATGTGAACAAAAACGTAAAAAACGACATGCGGCCATATCATGGTTGCCTTTAATGCATCTAAAACCAAATTCCTATCTTTACATCATCAACGCTCTGATCCCCATCTGGCATCAATTGAAATGGATGGCTCTTGTCTAAGAGAAGCCCCATGTTTTGACAAGCTTCTGGGTTTGTCCTTTACTCCTGATCTGTAATGGAACACGTACATCAAGTCTGTTGCCAAGGTCGCTGCAAAGATGGTGGGATCCTTCTACCACTCCAGAAGATATCTCACTACTGATGCAATTCTCTATCTGTATAAAAGCCAAGTATGTCCAAGGATGGAATACTGCTGCCATATCTGGGCAGGAGCTGCTAAAAACAGCCTATCCTGCCTTGACAGAGTACAAAATAGACTTTGTGGCTTAGTGGGGGATGCCCTTTTCTCTACCCTGCAACCTCTCTTCCACAGAAGAGACGTTGCGAGCCTATCCTTGTTTTATCGTTATTTCCATGGCAGGTGCTTGTCTGAACTCCAATCTCTGATCCCCCCTCGCCAATCTTTCACGAAAAACACCCGTCTAGCTGAATCCACTGTCAAAAATTTCCCCCACTCTTTATCAGTGCCTAAATCAAAACGCGGATTCCATGAACAAAGCTTCTTTCTTAGAACTGCACGCCTGTGGGTCTCTGTTCTGTCTGCCTGCTTCCCATCTGACTACAACTTGGATGTCTTCAAGTCCAACGTTAACAAATTCCTAATGAACCGCCCTCTTAATTAAACACTTCATCAAATCTCCACACTAACGTACTGTACTTGCAATAACCCTTATTCCTTGACTGGCTTCCGGGCCTTGATAAGTGAGGACCACCGTGTAAAAAAAACAAAAAAAACGCAAAAACTTATTCGCCCTAAATCAGCTGCAAAAACACAGACAACAAATTTGTTATTTTTTACATGAATTTATTGTTCGACAGGATACTCAAATATATTAAAATATAATACTATTTCAATTAATGCCGGTACCAGCAAATTCATAGCTTTGCTATAATATTCATTTGCTAATATCTTTCTTTTGATGAGAAGAATGCAGTTTTTTTTGAGACTCCACGGATTAAGGAAATTTCAATATATTTTATTTGAGTATCCTCTCGAACAATAAATTCATGTAAAATATAATTTATAGTTTTAAATTTGTATTCTTCTCTAACAAGCTCTATTTCATATTTTGGTTGTATTAAGCTTCTTTTTTTCTTATCTGGTTGGGATTACTATATAAATATTAATATTTATATTTACTTCAAGTTTAGGCTTTTGTCTTACAAATCTTTACTGACGATATATATATATATATATATATATATATATATATATATATATATATGAACAAATGATTAATAAAACATGTTAAAAGACATCTTGAAAAAGAGTTAAAAACATTTAATTTTAAAAAAGGAAACACAAGATAAGTGGATATTCACTTATCTTGTGTTTCCTTTTTTAAAATTAAATATGTTTTTAACTCTTTTTCAAGATGTCTTTTAACATGTTTTATTAATAATTTGTTCATATTATAAGCTCTATTTCCTTTTCGGTTTTATTGAGCTTTTACATCTGGCTGAGTTTATTTTACTAGTAAATGTTAACTCTTTAATATTTATAATATATTTTAAGTTTACCATTTTGATTTTGATTTTATATATATATATATATATATATATATATATATAAGGTTTCCTTCAGTCTTGACAGACTATGGATACCCACTGTAAGTGTGCCTGTGCGTGAAATTTTTGTGGCAAGAATTGCGCAATCTCCAACCACACCTCTCCTGAGTCCACATTGTTGCATAACAGTGGCAAGTTGAGGTACAGGACGACTGGAAACAAATGCCAAGATAAGCGAAAAGCACATACAGCACCTACAATTCCCAAATGATCACCCATCTGGTACTAGCCATGCTCAACGTTGCTTAACTTCGGTATTCTGATGAGAACTGTAGTGAAAACGTGATTGTGCCATATATATATATATATATATATATATATATATATATATATATATATATATATATATATATATATATATATATATATATATATATATATATATATATATATATATATATATATATATATATATATATATATATATATATATATATATATATATATATAAAATAAAAATTCCAATTACATTTACCAAAATGATCCAAGATGGTAAAATTAAAGTATATTATAAATATTAAAGAATTAATATTTATAAAATTATCTCAGCCAGATGTAAAAGCTTGATAAAACCAAATAGGAAATCGAGCTTATAATAGC